>NW_026292016.1:0-150078 GCF_023091745.1 Budorcas taxicolor
CCGGGGAGCAGAGCGCTAGGGACATGACGTCTGTCAGGCACCTTCTGGGCGCCCACGGAGTCAGCCTCCGGGAGTGTGGGGCTGCAGACCACAGCCAGGGGACCTGGGAGCCTTGTGCTCTCCGTGCGGCGCTGAGTCTGGGCGGCCAAGCAACCGCTGGTGGAGCCCTGCACTTGCCCTCCCCTCCCCTCTACGAGAGGCCTCACTGCTGGAGGGCTCGGCAGTGTGCAAGCCACCGGCTCCTAAGCCTTCCCCAAGGACGCCCGGGGCCTAGATGCAAAGGCAAGGCAGGAGTGGAGCTGAGGCCAGGAAGGCGCCAGTGGCCTCTCCCAGCATGGCACAGCCTGCTCCTTCCCGGGCAGCAAGCCTAGCAGCGAGGCAAGCCTGGGCAAGTCTCGCCAGGGCAGAGCAGCCTCGCGCAAGGCACTTGACTAGATCCGGCCTCTGAGCAGAGCTGGAGCTCTGCCGTCCTGGAGGCACACTCGGCTCGGCCCAAGCAGGGCTTGCAGCTGCACGCGGCTTGGCTCCCTCGACTCTTCCCAAGGAGGCTCGCTTCCAAGCGGACCGTGCACTTGGCTTCCAGGCAGGGACGCCCCGCGCCTCCTGCAGGTCTTGGCACAGGGGCTGCTTCCCCTGAGCGGAGGCTGTGGGCGGCAGCCCAGACACGCAGGGGCAGGCCCCAACCACCTGCACACGTCTCTGCTGGTGGGGAGAGCACTAGGGAAATGACGTCTGTCAGGCACCTTCTGGGCGCTCACGGAGTCAGCCTCCGGGTGTGTGTGGGCTGCAGACCACAGCCAGGGGCCCTGGGAAGCCTGGTGCTCTCCGTGCTGTGCTGAGGTCTGGGCGGCCAAGCGACCGCTGGAGGAGCCCTGCACTTGCCAGTCCCTTCCCTATGACAGAGCTCTCACGGCTGGAGGGCTTGGCAGCGTGCACCCCACCGGCCCCTAAGCCCTCCGCAAGGACGCCTGGGGACTAGGTGCAAAGGCAAGGCAGGAGTGGAGCTGAGGCCAGGAAGGCGCCAGGAGCGTCTGCCTGTCTGGCGCAGCCTGCTCCTTCCCGGGCAGGAAGCCTAGCAGCGAGGCAAGTCTGGGCAAGGCTCGCCCAGGGCAGAGCAGCCTCACGCCAGCAACTCTGCCAGATCGGGCCTCTGAGCAGAGCTGGAGCTCTGCCGTACTGGAGGCTCACTGGGCTCCGCCCAAGGAGTGAGTGCAGACGCACGCAGCTGGGCTGCCCTCCTCTTCTCCCGAGGAGGCTCGCTTCCCGCATGCTGTGCGCTAGGCTTCCAGGCGGGGGCGCCCCGCGCCCCCTACAGGTCTTGGCTCAGGGGCTGCTTCCCTGGAGCTGGGGCTGCCGGCGGGAGCCCAGACACGCAGGGGCAGGCCCCACCACCTGCACACGTCTCTGCCGGGGAGCAGAGCGCTAGGGACATGACGTCTGTCAGGCACCTTCTGGGCGCCCACGGAGTCAGCCTCCGGGAGTGTGGGGCTGCAGACCACAGCCAGGGGACCTGGGAGCCTTGTGCTCTCCGTGCGGCGCTGAGTCTGGGCGGCCAAGCAACCGCTGGTGGAGCCCTGCACTTGCCCTCCCCCCTCCCCTCTACGAGAGGCCTCACTGCTGGAGGGCTCGGCAGTGTGCAAGCCACCGGCTCCTAAGCCTTCCCCAAGGACGCCCGGGGCCTAGATGCAAAGGCAAGGCAGGAGTGGAGCTGAGGCCAGGAAGGCGCCAGTGGCCTCTCCCAGCATCGCACAGCCTGCTCCTTCCCGGGCAGCAAGCCTAGCTGCGAGGCAAGCCTGGGCAAGTCTCGCCCAGGGCAGAGCAGCCTCGCGCAAGGCACTTGACTAGATCCGGCCTCTGAGCAGAGCTGGAGCTCTGCCGTCCTGGAGGCACACTCGGCTCGGCCCAAGCAGGGCTTGCAGCTGCACGCGGCTTGGCTCCCTCGACTCTTCCCAAGGAGGCTCGCTTCCAAGCGGACCGTGCACTTGGCTTCCAGGCAGGGACGCCCCGCGCCTCCTGCAGGTCTTGGCACAGGGGCTGCTTCCCCTGAGCGGAGGCTGTGGGCGGCAGCCCAGACACGCAGGGGCAGGCCCCAACCACCTGCACACGTCTCTGCTGGTGGGGAGAGCACTAGGGAAATGACGTCTGTCAGGCACCTTCTGGGCGCTCACGGAGTCAGCCTCCGGGGTGTGTGGGGCTGCAGACCACAGCCAGGGGCCCTGGGAAGCCTGGTGCTCTCCGTGCTGTGCTGAGTCTGGGCGGCCAAGCGACCGCTGGAGGAGCCCTGCACTTGCCAGTCCCTTCCCCTATGACAGAGCTCTCACGGCTGGAGGGCTTGGCAGCGTGCACCCCACCGGCCCCTAAGCCCTCCGCAAGGACGCCTGGGGACTAGGTGCAAAGGCAAGGCAGGAGTGGAGCTGAGGCCAGGAAGGCGCCAGGAGCGTCTGCCTGTCTGGCGCAGCCTGCTCCTTCCCGGGCAGGAAGCCTAGCAGCGAGGCAAGTCTGGGCAAGCCTCGCCCAGGGCAGAGCAGCCTCACGCCAGCAACTCTGCCAGATCGGGCCTCTGAGCAGAGCTGGAGCTCTGCCGTACTGGAGGCTCACTGGGCTCCGCCCAAGGAGTGAGTGCAGACGCACGCAGCTGGGCTGCCTCCTCTTCTCCCGAGGAGGCTCGCTTCCCGCATGCTGTGCGCTAGGCTTCCAGGCGGGGGCGCCCCGCGCCCCCTACAGGTCTTGGCTCAGGGGCTGCTTCCCTGGAGCTGGGGCTGCCGGCGGGAGCCCAGACACGCAGGGGCAGGCCCCACCACCTGCACACGTCTCTGCCGGGGAGCAGAGCGCTAGGGACATGACGTCTGTCAGGCACCTTCTGGGCGCCCACGGAGTCAGCCTCCGGGAGTGTGGGGCTGCAGACCACAGCCAGGGGACCTGGGAGCCTTGTGCTCTCCGTGCGGCGCTGAGTCTGGGCGGCCAAGCAACCGCTGGTGGAGCCCTGCACTTGCCCTCCCCTCCCCTCTACGAGAGGCCTCACTGCTGGAGGGCTCGGCAGTGTGCAAGCCACCGGCTCCTAAGCCTTCCCCAAGGACGCCCGGGGCCTAGATGCAAAGGCAAGGCAGGAGTGGAGCTGAGGCCAGGAAGGCGCCAGTGGCCTCTCCCAGCATCGCACAGCCTGCTCCTTCCCGGGCAGCAAGCCTAGCAGCGAGGCAAGCCTGGGCAAGTCTCGCCCAGGGCAGAGCAGCCTCGCGCAAGGCACTTGACTAGATCCGGCCTCTGAGCAGAGCTGGAGCTCTGCCGTCCTGGAGGCACACTCGGCTCGGCCCAAGCAGGGCTTGCAGCTGCACGCGGCTTGGCTCCCTCGACTCTTCCCAAGGAGGCTCGCTTCCAAGCGGACCGTGCACTTGGCTTCCAGGCAGGGACGCCCCGCGCCTCCTGCAGGTCTTGGCACAGGGGCTGCTTCCCCTGAGCGGAGGCTGTGGGCGGCAGCCCAGACACGCAGGGGCAGGCCCCAACCACCTGCACACGTCTCTGCTGGTGGGGAGAGCACTAGGGAAATGACGTCTGTCAGGCACCTTCTGGGCGCTC
The DNA here is from genome assembly GCF_023091745.1 of Budorcas taxicolor. Classification (NCBI taxonomy): domain Eukaryota; kingdom Metazoa; phylum Chordata; class Mammalia; order Artiodactyla; family Bovidae; genus Budorcas; species Budorcas taxicolor. The sequence goes on from NW_026292016.1 coordinate 3,574, forward strand.
ACGGAGTCAGCCTCCGGGTGTGTGGGGCTGCAGACCACAGCCAGGGGCCCTGGGAAGCCTGGTGCTCTCCGTGCTGTGCTGAGTCTGGGCGGCCAAGCGACCGCTGGAGGAGCCCTGCACTTGCCAGTCCCTTCCCTATGACAGAGCTCTCACGGCTGGAGGGCTTGGCAGCGTGCACCCCACCGGCCCCTAAGCCCTCCGCAAGGACGCCTGGGGACTAGGTGCAAAGGCAAGGCAGGAGTGGAGCTGAGGCCAGGAAGGCGCCAGGAGCGTCTGCCTGTCTGGCGCAGCCTGCTCCTTCCCGGGCAGGAAGCCTAGCAGCGAGGCAAGTCTGGGCAAGGCTCGCCCAGGGCAGAGCAGCCTCACGCCAGCAACTCTGCCAGATCGGGCCTCTGAGCAGAGCTGGAGCTCTGCCGTACTGGAGGCTCACTGGGCTCCGCCCAAGGAGTGAGTGCAGACGCACGCAGCTGGGCTGCCTCCTCTTCTCCCGAGGAGGCTCGCTTCCCGCATGCTGTGCGCTAGGCTTCCAGGCGGGGGCGCCCCGCGCCCCCTACAGGTCTTGGCTCAGGGGCTGCTTCCCTGGAGCTGGGGCTGCCGGCGGGAGCCCAGACACGCAGGGGCAGGCCCCACCACCTGCACACGTCTCTGCCGGGGAGCAGAGCGCTAGGGACATGACGTCTGTCAGGCACCTTCTGGGCGCCCACGGAGTCAGCCTCCGGGAGTGTGGGGCTGCAGACCACAGCCAGGGGACCTGGGAGCCTTGTGCTCTCCGTGCGGCGCTGAGTCTGGGCGGCCAAGCAACCGCTGGTGGAGCCCTGCACTTGCCTCCCCTCCCCTCTACGAGAGGCCTCACTGCTGGAGGGCTCGGCAGTGTGCAAGCCACCGGCTCCTAAGCCTTCCCCAAGGACGCCCGGGGCCTAGATGCAAAGGCAAGGCAGGAGTGGAGCTGAGGCCAGGAAGGCGCCAGTGGCCTCTCCCAGCATCGCACAGCCTGCTCCTTCCCGGGCAGCAAGCCTAGCTGCGAGGCAAGCCTGGGCAAGTCTCGCCCAGGGCAGAGCAGCCTCGCGCAAGGCACTTGACTAGATCCGGCCTCTGAGCAGAGCTGGAGCTCTGCCGTCCTGGAGGCACACTCGGCTCGGCCCCAAGCAGGGCTTGCAGCTGCACGCGGCTTGGCTCCCTCGACTCTTCCCAAGGAGGCTCGCTTCCAAGCGGACCGTGCACTTGGCTTCCAGGCAGGGACGCCCCGCGCCTCCTGCAGGTCTTGGCACAGGGGCTGCTTCCCCTGAGCGGAGGCTGTGGGCGGCAGCCCAGACACGCAGGGGCAGGCCCCAACCACCTGCACACGTCTCTGCTGGTGGGGAGAGCACTAGGGAAATGACGTCTGTCAGGCACCTTCTGGGCGCTCACGGAGTCAGCCTCCGGGTGTGTGGGGCTGCAGACCACAGCCAGGGGCCCTGGGAAGCCTGGTGCTCTCCGTGCTGTGCTGAGTCTGGGCGGCCAAGCGACCGCTGGAGGAGCCCTGCACTTGCCAGTCCCTTCCCTATGACAGAGCTCTCACGGCTGGAGGGCTTGGCAGCGTGCACCCCACCGCCCCTAAGCCCTCCGCAAGGACGCCTGGGGACTAGGTGCAAAGGCAAGGCAGGAGTGGAGCTGAGGCCAGGAAGGCGCCAGGAGCGTCTGCCTGTCTGGCGCAGCCTGCTCCTTCCCGGGCAGGAAGCCTAGCAGCGAGGCAAGTCTGGGCAAGGCTCGCCCAGGGCAGAGCAGCCTCACGCCAGCAACTCTGCCAGATCGGGCCTCTGAGCAGAGCTGGAGCTCTGCCGTACTGGAGGCTCACTGGGCTCCGCCCAAGGAGTGAGTGCAGACGCACGCAGCTGGGCTGCCTCCTCTTCTCCCGAGGAGGCTCGCTTCCCGCATGCTGTGCGCTAGGCTTCCAGGCGGGGGCGCCCCGCGCCCCCTACAGGTCTTGGCTCAGGGGCTGCTTCCCTGGAGCTGGGGCTGCCGGCGGGAGCCCAGACACGCAGGGGCAGGCCCCACCACCTGCACACGTCTCTGCCGGGGAGCAGAGCGCTAGGGACATGACGTCTGTCAGGCACCTTCTGGGCGCCCACGGAGTCAGCCTCCGGGAGTGTGGGGCTGCAGACCACAGCCAGGGGACCTGGGAGCCTTGTGCTCTCCGTGCGGCGCTGAGTCTGGGCGGCCAAGCAACCGCTGGTGGAGCCTGCACTTGCCCTCCCTCCCCTCTACGAGAGGCCTCACTGCTGGAGGGCTCGGCAGTGTGCAAGCCACCGCTCCTAAGCCTTCCCCAAGGACGCCCGGGGCCTAGATGCAAAGGCAAGGCAGGAGTGGAGCTGAGGCCAGGAAGGCGCCAGTGGCCTCTCCCAGCATCGCACAGCCTGCTCCTTCCCGGGCAGCAAGCCTAGCTGCGAGGCAAGCCTGGGCAAGTCTCGCCCAGGGCAGAGCAGCCTCGCGCAAGGCACTTGACTAGATCCGGCCTCTGAGCAGAGCTGGAGCTCTGCCGTCCTGGAGGCACACTCGGCTCGGCCCAAGCAGGGCTTGCAGCTGCACGCGGCTTGGCTCCCTCGACTCTTCCCAAGGAGGCTCGCTTCCAAGCGGACCGTGCACTTGGCTTCCAGGCAGGGACGCCCCGCGCCTCCTGCAGGTCTTGGCACAGGGGCTGCTTCCCCTGAGCGGAGGCTGTGGGCGGCAGCCCAGACACGCAGGGGCAGGCCCCAACCACCTGCACACGTCTCTGCTGGTGGGGAGAGCACTAGGGAAATGACGTCTGTCAGGCACCTTCTGGGCGCTCACGGAGTCAGCCTCCGGGTGTGTGGGGCTGCAGACCACAGCCAGGGGCCCTGGGAAGCCTGGTGCTCTCCGTGCTGTGCTGAGTCTGGGCGGCCAAACGACCGCTGGAGGAGCCCTGCACTTGCCATTCCCTTCCCTATGACAGAGCTCTCACGGCTGGAGGGCTTGGCAGCGTGCACCCCACCAGCCCCTAAGCCCTCCGCAAGGACGCCTGGGGACTAGGTGCAAAGGCAAGGCAGGAGTGGAGCTGAGGCCAGGAAGGCGCCAGGAGCGTCTGCCTGTCTGGCGCAGCCTGCTCCTTCCCGGGCAGGAAGCCTAGCAGCGAGGCAAGTCTGGGCAAGGCTCGCCCAGGGCAGAGCAGCCTCACGCCAGCAACTCTGCCAGATCGGGCCTCTGAGCAGAGCTGGAGCTCTGCCGTACTGGAGGCTCACTGGGCTCCGCCCAAGGAGTGAGTGCAGACGCACGCAGCTGGGCTGCCTCCTCTTCTCCCGAGGAGGCTCGCTTCCCGCATGCTGTGCGCTAGGCTTCCAGGCGGGGGCGCCCCGCGCCCCCTACAGGTCTTGGCTCAGGCGCTGCTTCCCTGGAGCTGGGGCTGCCGGCGGGAGCCCAGACACGCAGGGGCAGGCCCCACCACCTGCACACGTCTCTGCCGGGGAGCAGAGCGCTAGGGACATGACGTCTGTCAGGCACCTTCTGGGCGCCCACGGAGTCAGCCTCGGGAGTGTGGGGCTGCAGACCACAGACAGGGGACCTGGGAGCCTTGTGCTCTCCGTGCGGCGCTGAGTCTGGGCGGCCAAGCAACCGCTGGAGGAGCCCTGCACTTGCCCTCCCCTCCCCTCTACGAGAGGCCTCACTGCTGGAGGGCTCGGCAGTGTGCAAGCCACCGGCTCCTAAGCCTTCCCCAAGGACGCCCGGGGGCCTAGATGCAAAGGCAAGGCAGGAGTGGAGGCTGAGGCCAGGAAGGCGCCAGGTGGCCTCTCCCAGCATGGCACAGCCTGCTCCTTCCCGGGCAGCAAGCCTAGCAGCGAGGCAAGCCTGGGCAAGTCTCGCCCAGGGCAGAGCAGCCTCGCGCAAGGCACTTGACTAGATCCGGCCTCTGAGCAGAGCTGGAGCTCTGCCGTCCTGGAGGCACACTCGGCTCGGCCCAAGCAGGGCTTGCAGCTGCACGCGGCTTGGCTCCCTCGACTCTTCCCAAGGAGGCTCGCTTCCAAGCGGACCGTGCACTTGGCTTCCAGGCAGGGACGCCCCGCGCCTCCTGCAGGTCTTGGCACAGGGGCTGCTTCCCCTGAGCGGAGGCTGTGGGCGGCAGCCCAGACACGCAGGGGCAGGCCCCAACCACCTGCACACGTCTCTGCTGGTGGGGAGAGCACTAGGGAAATGACGTCTGTCAGGCACCTTCTGGGCGCTCACGGAGTCAGCCTCCGGGTGTGTGGGGCTGCAGACCACAGCCAGGGGCCCTGGGAAGCCTGGTGCTCTCCGTGCTGTGCTGAGTCTGGGCGGCCAAGCGACCGCTGGAGGAGCCCTGCACTTGCCAGTCCCTTCCCTATGACAGAGCTCTCACGGCTGGAGGGCTTGGCAGCGTGCACCCCACCGGCCCCTAAGCCCTCCGCAAGGACGCCTGGGGACTAGGTGCAAAGGCAAGGCAGGAGTGGAGCTGAGGCCAGGAAGGCGCCAGGAGCGTCTGCCTGTCTGGCGCAGCCTGCTCCTTCCCGGGCAGGAAGCCTAGCAGCGAGGCAAGTCTGGGCAAGGCTCGCCCAGGGCAGAGCAGCCTCACGCCAGCAACTCTGCCAGATCGGGCCTCTGAGCAGAGCTGGAGCTCTGCCGTACTGGAGGCTCACTGGGCTCCGCCCAAGGAGTGAGTGCAGACGCACGCAGCTGGGCTGCCTCCTCTTCTCCGAGGAGGCTCGCTTCCCGCATGCTGTGCGCTAGGCTTCCAGGCGGGGGCGCCCCGCGCCCCCCTACAGGTCTTGGCTCAGGCGCTGCTTCCCTGGAGCTGGGGCTGCCGTCGGGAGCCCAGACACGCAGGGGGCAGGCCCCACCACCTGCACACGTCTCTGCCGGGGAGCAGAGCGCTAGGGACATGACGTCTGTCAGGCACCTTCTGGGCGCCCACGGAGTCAGCCTCCGGGAGTGTGGGGCTGCAGACCACAGCCAGGGGACCTGGGAGCCTTGTGCTCTCCGTGCGGCGCTGAGTCTGGGCGGCCAAGCAACCGCTGGTGGAGGCCCTGCACTTGCCCTCCCCTCCCCTCTACGAGAGGCCTCACTGCTGGAGGGCTCGGCAGTGTGCAAGCCACCGGCTCCTAAGCCTTCCCCAAGGACGCCCGGGGCCTAGATGCAAAGGCAAGGCAGGAGTGGAGCTGAGGCCAGGAAGGCGCCAGTGGCCTCTCCCAGCATGGCACAGCCTGCTCCTTCCCGGGCAGCAAGCCTAGCAGCGAGGCAAGCCTGGGCAAGTCTCGCCCAGGGCAGAGCAGCCTCGCGCAAGGCACTTGACTAGATCCGGCCTCTGAGCAGAGCTGGAGCTCTGCCGTCCTGGAGGCACACTCGGCTCGGCCCAAGCAGGGCTTGCAGCTGCACGCGGCTTGGCTCCCTCGACTCTTCCCAAGGAGGCTCGCTTCCAAGCGGACCGTGCACTTGGCTTCCAGGCAGGGACGCCCCGCGCCTCCTGCAGGTCTTGGCACAGGGGCTGCTTCCCCTGAGCGGAGGCTGTGGGCGGCAGCCCAGACACGCAGGGGCAGGCCCCAACCACCTGCACACGTCTCTGCTGGTGGGGAGAGCACTAGGGAAATGACGTCTGTCAGGCACCTTCTGGGCGCTCACGGAGTCAGCCTCCGGGTGTGTGGGGCTGCAGACCACAGCCAGGGGCCCTGGGAAGCCTGGTGCTCTCCGTGCTGTGCTGAGTCGGGGCGGCCAAGCGACCGCTGGAGGAGCCCTGCACTTGCCATTCCCTTCCCTATGACAGAGCTCTCACGGCTGGAGGGCTTGGCAGCGTGCACCCCACCGGCCCCTAAGCCCTCCGCAAGGACGCCTGGGGACTAGGTGCAAAGGCAAGGCAGGAGTGGAGCTGAGGCCAGGAAGGCGCCAGGAGCGTCTGCCTGTCTGGCGCAGCCTGCTCCTTCCCGGGCAGGAAGCCTAGCAGCGAGGCAAGTCTGGGCAAGGCTCGCCCAGGGCAGAGCAGCCTCACGCCAGCAACTCTGCCAGATCGGGCCTCTGAGCAGAGCTGGAGCTCTGCCGTACTGGAGGCTCACTGGGCTCCGCCCAAGGAGTGAGTGCAGACGCACGCAGCTGGGCTGCCTCCTCTTCTCCCGAGGAGGCTCGCTTCCCGCATGCTGTGCGCTAGGCTTCCAGGTGGGGGCGCCCCGCGCCCCCTACAGGTCTTGGCTCAGGGGCTGCTTCCCTGGAGCTGGGGCTGCCGGCGGGAGCCCAGACACGCAGGGGCAGGCCCCACCACCTGCACACGTCTCTGCCGGGGAGCAGAGCGCTAGGGACATGACGTCTGTCAGGCACCTTCTGGGCGCCCACGGAGTCAGCCTCCGGGAGTGTGGGGCTGCAGACCACAGCCAGGGGACCTGGGAGCCTTGTGCTCTCCGTGCGGCGCTGAGTCTGGGCGGCCAAGCAACCGCTGGTGGAGCCCTGCACTTGCCCTCCCCTCCCCTCTACGAGAGGCCTCACTGCTGGAGGGCTCGGCAGTGTGCAAGCCACCGGCTCCTAAGCCTTCCCCAAGGACGCCCGGGGCCTAGATGCAAAGGCAAGGCAGGAGTGGAGCTGAGGCCAGGAAGGCGCCAGTGGCCTCTCCCAGCATCGCACAGCCTGCTCCTTCCCGGGCAGCAAGCCTAGCTGCGAGGCAAGCCTGGGCAAGTCTCGCCCAGGGCAGAGCAGCCTCGCGCAAGGCACTTGACTAGATCCGGCCTCTGAGCAGAGCTGGAGCTCTGCCGTCCTGGAGGCACACTCGGCTCGGCCCAAGCAGGGCTTGCAGCTGCACGCGGCTTGGCTCCCTCGACTCTTCCCAAGGAGGCTCGCTTCCAAGCGGACCATGCACTTGGCTTCCAGGCAGGGACGCCCCGCGCCTCCTGCAGGTCTTGGCACAGGGGCTGCTTCCCCTGAGCGGAGGCTGTGGGCGGCAGCCCAGACACGCAGGGGCAGGCCCCAACCACCTGCACACGTCTCTGCTGGTGGGGAGAGCACTAGGGAAATGACGTCTGTCAGGCACCTTCTGGGCGCTCACGGAGTCAGCCTCCGGGTGTGTGGGGCTGCAGACCACAGCCAGGGGCCCTGGGAAGCCTGGTGCTCTCCGTGCTGTGCTGAGTCTGGGCGGCCAAGCGACCGCTGGAGGAGCCCTGCACTTGCCAGTCCCTTCCCTATGACAGAGCTCTCACGGCTGGAGGGCTTGGCAGCGTGCACCCCACCGGCCCCTAAGCCCTCCGCAAGGACGCCTGGGGACTAGGTGCAAAGGCAAGGCAGGAGTGGAGCTGAGGCCAGGAAGGCGCCAGGAGCGTCTGCCTGTCTGGCGCAGCCTGCTCCTTCCCGGGCAGGAAGCCTAGCAGCGAGGCAAGTCTGGGCAAGGCTCGCCCAGGGCAGAGCAGCCTCACGCCAGCAACTCTGCCAGATCGGGCCTCTGAGCAGAGCTGGAGCTCTGCCGTACTGGAGGCTCACTGGGCTCCGCCCAAGGAGTGAGTGCAGACGCACGCAGCTGGGCTGCCTCCTCTTCTCCCGAGGAGGCTCGCTTCCCGCATGCTGTGCGCTAGGCTTCCAGGCGGGGGCGCCCCGCGCCCCCTACAGGTCTTGGCTCAGGGGCTGCTTCCCTGGAGCTGGGGCTGCCGGCGGGAGCCCAGACACGCAGGGGCAGGCCCCACCACCTGCACACGTCTCTGCCGGGGAGCAGAGCGCTAGGGACATGACGTCTGTCAGGCACCTTCTGGGCGCCCACGGAGTCAGCCTCCGGGAGTGTGGGGCTGCAGACCACAGCCAGGGGACCTGGGAGCCTTGTGCTCTCCGTGCGGCGCTGAGTCTGGGCGGCCAAGCAACCGCTGGTGGAGCCCTGCACTTGCCCTCCCCTCCCCTCTACGAGAGGCCTCACTGCTGGAGGGCTCGGCAGTGTGCAAGCCACCGGCTCCTAAGCCTTCCCCAAGGACGCCCGGGGCCTAGATGCAAAGGCAAGGCAGGAGTGGAGCTGAGGCCAGGAAGGCGCCAGTGGCCTCTCCCAGCATCGCACAGCCTGCTCCTTCCCGGGCAGCAAGCCTAGCTGCGAGGCAAGCCTGGGCAAGTCTCGCCCAGGGCAGAGCAGCCTCGCGCAAGGCACTTGACTAGATCCGGCCTCTGAGCAGAGCTGGAGCTCTGCCGTCCTGGAGGCACACTCGGCTCGGCCCAAGCAGGGCTTGCAGCTGCACGCGGCTTGGCTCCCTCGACTCTTCCCAAGGAGGCTCGCTTCCAAGCGGACCGTGCACTTGGCTTCCAGGCAGGGACGCCCCGCGCCTCCTGCAGGTCTTGGCACAGGGGCTGCTTCCCCTGAGCGGAGGCTGTGGGCGGCAGCCCAGACACGCAGGGGCAGGCCCCAACCACCTGCACACGTCTCTGCTGGTGGGGAGAGCACTAGGGAAATGACGTCTGTCAGGCACCTTCTGGGCGCTCACGGAGTCAGCCTCCGGGTGTGTGGGGCTGCAGACCACAGCCAGGGGCCCTGGGAAGCCTGGTGCTCTCCGTGCTGTGCTGAGTCTGGGCGGCCAAGCGACCGCTGGAGGAGCCCTGCACTTGCCAGTCCCTTCCCTATGACAGAGCTCTCACGGCTGGAGGGCTTGGCAGCGTGCACCCCACCGGCCCCTAAGCCCTCCGCAAGGACGCCTGGGGACTAGGTGCAAAGGCAAGGCAGGAGTGGAGCTGAGGCCAGGAAGGCGCCAGGAGCGTCTGCCTGTCTGGCGCAGCCTGCTCCTTCCCGGGCAGGAAGCCTAGCAGCGAGGCAAGTCTGGGCAAGGCTCGCCCAGGGCAGAGCAGCCTCACGCCAGCAACTCTGCCAGATCGGGCCTCTGAGCAGAGCTGGAGCTCTGCCGTACTGGAGGCTCACTGGGCTCCGCCCAAGGAGTGAGTGCAGACGCACGCAGCTGGGCTGCCTCCTCTTCTCCCGAGGAGGCTCGCTTCCCGCATGCTGTGCGCTAGGCTTCCAGGCGGGGGCGCCCCGCGCCCCCTACAGGTCTTGGCTCAGGGGCTGCTTCCCTGGAGCTGGGGCTGCCGGCGGGAGCCCAGACACGCAGGGGCAGGCCCCACCACCTGCACACGTCTCTGCCGGGGAGCAGAGCGCTAGGGACATGACGTCTGTCAGGCACCTTCTGGGCGCCCACGGAGTCAGCCTCCGGGAGTGTGGGGCTGCAGACCACAGCCAGGGGACCTGGGAGCCTTGTGCTCTCCGTGCGGCGCTGAGTCTGGGCGGCCAAGCAACCGCTGGTGGAGCCCTGCACTTGCCCTCCCCTCCCCTCTACGAGAGGCCTCACTGCTGGAGGGCTCGGCAGTGTGCAAGCCACCGGCTCCTAAGCCTTCCCCAAGGACGCCCGGGGCCTAGATGCAAAGGCAAGGCAGGAGTGGAGCTGAGGCCAGGAAGGCGCCAGTGGCCTCTCCCAGCATCGCACAGCCTGCTCCTTCCCGGGCAGCAAGCCTAGCTGCGAGGCAAGCCTGGGCAAGTCTCGCCCAGGGCAGAGCAGCCTCGCGCAAGGCACTTGACTAGATCCGGCCTCTGAGCAGAGCTGGAGCTCTGCCGTCCTGGAGGCACACTCGGCTCGGCCCAAGCAGGGCTTGCAGCTGCACGCGGCTTGGCTCCCTCGACTCTTCCCAAGGAGGCTCGCTTCCAAGCGGACCGTGCACTTGGCTTCCAGGCAGGGACGCCCCGCGCCTCCTGCAGGTCTTGGCACAGGGGCTGCTTCCCCTGAGCGGAGGCTGTGGGCGGCAGCCCAGACACGCAGGGGCAGGCCCCAACCACCTGCACACGTCTCTGCTGGTGGGGAGAGCACTAGGGAAATGACGTCTGTCAGGCACCTTCTGGGCGCTCACGGAGTCAGCCTCCGGGTGTGTGGGGCTGCAGACCACAGCCAGGGGCCCTGGGAAGCCTGGTGCTCTCCGTGCTGTGCTGAGTCTGGGCGGCCAAGCGACCGCTGGAGGAGCCCTGCACTTGCCAGTCCCTTCCCTATGACAGAGCTCTCACGGCTGGAGGGCTTGGCAGCGTGCACCCCACCGGCCCCTAAGCCCTCCGCAAGGACGCCTGGGGACTAGGTGCAAAGGCAAGGCAGGAGTGGAGCTGAGGCCAGGAAGGCGCCAGGAGCGTCTGCCTGTCTGGCGCAGCCTGCTCCTTCCCGGGCAGGAAGCCTAGCAGCGAGGCAAGTCTGGGCAAGGCTCGCCCAGGGCAGAGCAGCCTCACGCCAGCAACTCTGCCAGATCGGGCCTCTGAGCAGAGCTGGAGCTCTGCCGTACTGGAGGCTCACTGGGCTCCGCCCAAGGAGTGAGTGCAGACGCACGCAGCTGGGCTGCCTCCTCTTCTCCCGAGGAGGCTCGCTTCCCGCATGCTGTGCGCTAGGCTTCCAGGCGGGGGCGCCCCGCGCCCCCTACAGGTCTTGGCTCAGGCGCTGCTTCCCTGGAGCTGGGGCTGCCGGCGGGAGCCCAGACACGCAGGGGCAGGCCCCACCACCTGCACACGTCTCTGCCGGGGAGCAGAGCGCTAGGGACATGACGTCTGTCAGGCACCTTCTGGGCGCCCACGGAGTCAGCCTCCGGGAGTGTGGGGCTGCAGACCACAGCCAGGGGACCTGGGAGCCTTGTGCTCTCCGTGCGGCGCTGAGTCTGGGCGGCCAAGCAACCGCTGGTGGAGCCCTGCACTTGCCCTCCCCTCCCCTCTACGAGAGGCCTCACTGCTGGAGGGCTCGGCAGTGTGCAAGCCACCGGCTCCTAAGCCTTCCCCAAGGACGCCCGGGGCCTAGATGCAAAGGCAAGGCAGGAGTGGAGCTGAGGCCAGGAAGGCGCCAGTGGCCTCTCCCAGCATCGCACAGCCTGCTCCTTCCCGGGCAGCAAGCCTAGCTGCGAGGCAAGCCTGGGCAAGTCTCGCCCAGGGCAGAGCAGCCTCGCGCAAGGCACTTGACTAGATCCGGCCTCTGAGCAGAGCTGGAGCTCTGCCGTCCTGGAGGCACACTCGGCTCGGCCCAAGCAGGGCTTGCAGCTGCACGCGGCTTGGCTCCCTCGACTCTTCCCAAGGAGGCTCGCTTCCAAGCGGACCGTGCACTTGGCTTCCAGGCAGGGACGCCCCGCGCCTCCTGCAGGTCTTGGCACAGGGGCTGCTTCCCCTGAGCGGAGGCTGTGGGCGGCAGCCCAGACACGCAGGGGCAGGCCCCAACCACCTGCACACGTCTCTGCTGGTGGGGAGAGCACTAGGGAAATGACGTCTGTCAGGCACCTTCTGGGCGCTCACGGAGTCAGCCTCCGGGTGTGTGGGGCTGCAGACCACAGCCAGGGGCCCTGGGAAGCCTGGTGCTCTCCGTGCTGTGCTGAGTCTGGGCGGCCAAGCGACCGCTGGAGGAGCCCTGCACTTGCCAGTCCCTTCCCTATGACAGAGCTCTCACGGCTGGAGGGCTTGGCAGCGTGCACCCCACCGGCCCCTAAGCCCTCCGCAAGGACGCCTGGGGACTAGGTGCAAAGGCAAGGCAGGAGTGGAGCTGAGGCCAGGAAGGCGCCAGGAGCGTCTGCCTGTCTGGCGCAGCCTGCTCCTTCCCGGGCAGGAAGCCTAGCAGCGAGGCAAGTCTGGGCAAGGCTCGCCCAGGGCAGAGCAGCCTCACGCCAGCAACTCTGCCAGATCGGGCCTCTGAGCAGAGCTGGAGCTCTGCCGTACTGGAGGCTCACTGGGCTCCGCCCAAGGAGTGAGTGCAGACGCACGCAGCTGGGCTGCCTCCTCTTCTCCCGAGGAGGCTCGCTTCCCGCATGCTGTGCGCTAGGCTTCCAGGCGGGGGCGCCCCGCGCCCCCTACAGGTCTTGGCTCAGGGGCTGCTTCCCTGGAGCTGGGGCTGCCGGCGGGAGCCCAGACACGCAGGGGCAGGCCCCACCACCTGCACACGTCTCTGCCGGGGAGCAGAGCGCTAGGGACATGACGTCTGTCAGGCACCTTCTGGGCGCCCACGGAGTCAGCCTCCGGGAGTGTGGGGCTGCAGACCACAGCCAGGGGACCTGGGAGCCTTGTGCTCTCCGTGCGGCGCTGAGTCTGGGCGGCCAAGCAACCGCTGGTGGAGCCCTGCACTTGCCCTCCCCTCCCCTCTACGAGAGGCCTCACTGCTGGAGGGCTCGGCAGTGTGCAAGCCACCGGCTCCTAAGCCTTCCCCAAGGACGCCCGGGGCCTAGATGCAAAGGCAAGGCAGGAGTGGAGCTGAGGCCAGGAAGGCGCCAGTGGCCTCTCCCAGCATGGCACAGCCTGCTCCTTCCCGGGCAGCAAGCCTAGCAGCGAGGCAAGCCTGGGCAAGTCTCGCCCAGGGCAGAGCAGCCTCGCGCAAGGCACTTGACTAGATCCGGCCTCTGAGCAGAGCTGGAGCTCTGCCGTCCTGGAGGCACACTCGGCTCGGCCCAAGCAGGGCTTGCAGCTGCACGCGGCTTGGCTCCCTCGACTCTTCCCAAGGAGGCTCGCTTCCAAGCGGACCGTGCACTTGGCTTCCAGGCAGGGACGCCCCGCGCCTCCTGCAGGTCTTGGCACAGGGGCTGCTTCCCCTGAGCGGAGGCTGTGGGCGGCAGCCCAGACACGCAGGGGCAGGCCCCAACCACCTGCACACGTCTCTGCTGGTGGGGAGAGCACTAGGGAAATGACGTCTGTCAGGCACCTTCTGGGCGCTCACGGAGTCAGCCTCCGGGTGTGTGGGGCTGCAGACCACAGCCAGGGGCCCTGGGAAGCCTGGTGCTCTCCGTGCTGTGCTGAGTCTGGGCGGCCAAGCGACCGCTGGAGGAGCCCTGCACTTGCCATTCCCTTCCCTATGACAGAGCTCTCACGGCTGGAGGGCTTGGCAGCGTGCACCCCACCGGCCCCTAAGCCCTCCGCAAGGACGCCTGGGGACTAGGTGCAAAGGCAAGGCAGGAGTGGAGCTGAGGCCAGGAAGGCGCCAGGAGCGTCTGCCTGTCTGGCGCAGCCTGCTCCTTCCCGGGCAGGAAGCCTAGCAGCGAGGCAAGTCTGGGCAAGGCTCGCCCAGGGCAGAGCAGCCTCACGCCAGCAACTCTGCCAGATCCGGCCTCTGAGCAGAGCTGGAGCTCTGCCGTACTGGAGGCTCACTGGGCTCCGCCCAAGGAGTGAGTGCAGACGCACGCAGCTGGGCTGCCTCCTCTTCTCCCGAGGAGGCTCGCTTCCCGCATGCTGTGCGCTAGGCTTCCAGGCGGGGGCGCCCCGCGCCCCCTACAGGTCTTGGCTCAGGGGCTGCTTCCCTGGAGCTGGGGCTGCCGGCGGGAGCCCAGACACGCAGGGGCAGGCCCCACCACCTGCACACGTCTCTGCTGGGGAGCAGAGCGCTAGGGACATGACGTCTGTCAGGCACCTTCTGGGCGCCCACGGAGTCAGCCTCCGGGAGTGTGGGGCTGCAGACCACAGCCAGGGGACCTGGGAGCCTTGTGCTCTCCGTGCGGCGCTGAGTCTGGGCGGCCAAGCAACCGCTGGTGGAGCCCTGCACTTGCCCTCCCCTCCCCTCTACGAGAGGCCTCACTGCTGGAGGGCTCGGCAGTGTGCAAGCCACCGGCTCCTAAGCCTTCCCCAAGGACGCCCGGGGCCTAGATGCAAAGGCAAGGCAGGAGTGGAGCTGAGGCCAGGAAGGCGCCAGTGGCCTCTCCCAGCATCGCACAGCCTGCTCCTTCCCGGGCAGCAAGCCTAGCTGCGAGGCAAGCCTGGGCAAGTCTCGCCCAGGGCAGAGCAGCCTCGCGCAAGGCACTTGACTAGATCCGGCCTCTGAGCAGAGCTGGAGCTCTGCCGTCCTGGAGGCACACTCGGCTCGGCCCAAGCAGGGCTTGCAGCTGCACGCGGCTTGGCTCCCTCGACTCTTCCCAAGGAGGCTCGCTTCCAAGCGGACCGTGCACTTGGCTTCCAGGCAGGGACGCCCCGCGCCTCCTGCAGGTCTTGGCACAGGGGCTGCTTCCCCTGAGCGGAGGCTGTGGGCGGCAGCCCAGACACGCAGGGGCAGGCCCCAACCACCTGCACACGTCTCTGCTGGTGGGGAGAGCACTAGGGAAATGACGTCTGTCAGGCACCTTCTGGGCGCTCACGGAGTCAGCCTCCGGGTGTGTGGGGCTGCAGACCACAGCCAGGGGCCCTGGGAAGCCTGGTGCTCTCCGTGCTGTGCTGAGTCTGGGCGGCCAAGCGACCGCTGGAGGAGCCCTGCACTTGCCAGTCCCTTCCCTATGACAGAGCTCTCACGGCTGGAGGGCTTGGCAGCGTGCACCCCACCGGCCCCTAAGCCCTCCGCAAGGACGCCTGGGGACTAGGTGCAAAGGCAAGGCAGGAGTGGAGCTGAGGCCAGGAAGGCGCCAGGAGCGTCTGCCTGTCTGGCGCAGCCTGCTCCTTCCCGGGCAGGAAGCCTAGCAGCGAGGCAAGTCTGGGCAAGGCTCGCCCAGGGCAGAGCAGCCTCACGCCAGCAACTCTGCCAGATCGGGCCTCTGAGCAGAGCTGGAGCTCTGCCGTACTGGAGGCTCACTGGGCTCCGCCCAAGGAGTGAGTGCAGACGCACGCAGCTGGGCTGCCTCCTCTTCTCCCGAGGAGGCTCGCTTCCCGCATGCTGTGCGCTAGGCTTCCAGGCGGGGGCGCCCCGCGCCCCCTACAGGTCTTGGCTCAGGGGCTGCTTCCCTGGAGCTGGGGCTGCCGGCGGGAGCCCAGACACGCAGGGGCAGGCCCCACCACCTGCACACGTCTCTGCCGGGGAGCAGAGCGCTAGGGACATGACGTCTGTCAGGCACCTTCTGGGCGCCCACGGAGTCAGCCTCCGGGAGTGTGGGGCTGCAGACCACAGCCAGGGGACCTGGGAGCCTTGTGCTCTCCGTGCGGCGCTGAGTCTGGGCGGCCAAGCAACCGCTGGTGGAGCCCTGCACTTGCCCTCCCCTCCCCTCTACGAGAGGCCTCACTGCTGGAGGGCTCGGCAGTGTGCAAGCCACCGGCTCCTAAGCCTTCCCCAAGGACGCCCGGGGCCTAGATGCAAAGGCAAGGCAGGAGTGGAGCTGAGGCCAGGAAGGCGCCAGTGGCCTCTCCCAGCATGGCACAGCCTGCTCCTTCCCGGGCAGCAAGCCTAGCAGCGAGGCAAGCCTGGGCAAGTCTCGCCCAGGGCAGAGCAGCCTCGCGCAAGGCACTTGACTAGATCCGGCCTCTGAGCAGAGCTGGAGCTCTGCCGTCCTGGAGGCACACTCGGCTCGGCCCAAGCAGGGCTTGCAGCTGCACGCGGCTTGGCTCCCTCGACTCTTCCCAAGGAGGCTCGCTTCCAAGCGGACCGTGCACTTGGCTTCCAGGCAGGGACGCCCCGCGCCTCCTGCAGGTCTTGGCACAGGGGCTGCTTCCCCTGAGCGGAGGCTGTGGGCGGCAGCCCAGACACGCAGGGGCAGGCCCCAACCACCTGCACACGTCTCTGCTGGTGGGGAGAGCACTAGGGAAATGACGTCTGTCAGGCACCTTCTGGGCGCTCACGGAGTCAGCCTCCGGGTGTGTGGGGCTGCAGACCACAGCCAGGGGCCCTGGGAAGCCTGGTGCTCTCCGTGCTGTGCTGAGTCTGGGCGGCCAAGCGAGCGCTGGAGGAGCCCTGCACTTGCCAGTCCCTTCCCTATGACAGAGCTCTCACGGCTGGAGGGCTTGGCAGCGTGCACCCCACCGGCCCCTAAGCCCTCCGCAAGGACGCCTGGGGACTAGGTGCAAAGGCAAGGCAGGAGTGGAGCTGAGGCCAGGAAGGCGCCAGGAGCGTCTGCCTGTCTGGCGCAGCCTGCTCCTTCCCGGGCAGGAAGCCTAGCAGCGAGGCAAGTCTGGGCAAGGCTCGCCCAGGGCAGAGCAGCCTCACGCCAGCAACTCTGCCAGATCGGGCCTCTGAGCAGAGCTGGAGCTCTGCCGTACTGGAGGCTCACTGGGCTCCGCCCAAGGAGTGAGTGCAGACGCACGCAGCTGGGCTGCCTCCTCTTCTCCCGAGGAGGCTCGCTTCCCGCATGCTGTGCGCTAGGCTTCCAGGCGGGGGCGCCCCGCGCCCCCTACAGGTCTTGGCTCAGGGGCTGCTTCCCTGGAGCTGGGGCTGCCGGCGGGAGCCCAGACACGCAGGGGCAGGCCCCACCACCTGCACACGTCTCTGCCGGGGAGCAGAGCGCTAGGGACATGACGTCTGTCAGGCACCTTCTGGGCGCCCACGGAGTCAGCCTCCGGGAGTGTGGGGCTGCAGACCACAGCCAGGGGACCTGGGAGCCTTGTGCTCTCCGTGCGGCGCTGAGTCTGGGCGGCCAAGCAACCGCTGGTGGAGCCCTGCACTTGCCCTCCCCTCCCCTCTACGAGAGGCCTCACTGCTGGAGGGCTCGGCAGTGTGCAAGCCACCGGCTCCTAAGCCTTCCCCAAGGACGCCCGGGGCCTAGATGCAAAGGCAAGGCAGGAGTGGAGCTGAGGCCAGGAAGGCGCCAGTGGCCTCTCCCAGCATCGCACAGCCTGCTCCTTCCCGGGCAGCAAGCCTAGCAGCGAGGCAAGCCTGGGCAAGTCTCGCCCAGGGCAGAGCAGCCTCGCGCAAGGCACTTGACTAGATCCGGCCTCTGAGCAGAGCTGGAGCTCTGCCGTCCTGGAGGCACACTCGGCTCGGCCCAAGCAGGGCTTGCAGCTGCACGCGGCTTGGCTCCCTCGACTCTTCCCAAGGAGGCTCGCTTCCAAGCGGACCGTGCACTTGGCTTCCAGGCAGGGACGCCCCGCGCCTCCTGCAGGTCTTGGCACAGGGGCTGCTTCCCCTGAGCGGAGGCTGTGGGCGGCAGCCCAGACACGCAGGGGCAGGCCCCAACCACCTGCACACGTCTCTGCTGGTGGGGAGAGCACTAGGGAAATGACGTCTGTCAGGCACCTTCTGGGCGCTCACGGAGTCAGCCTCCGGGTGTGTGGGGCTGCAGACCACAGCCAGGGGCCCTGGGAAGCCTGGTGCTCTCCGTGCTGTGCTGAGTCTGGGCGGCCAAGCGACCGCTGGAGGAGCCCTGCACTTGCCATTCCCTTCCCTATGACGGAGCTCTCACGGCTGGAGGGCTTGGCAGCGTGCACCCCACCGGCCCCTAAGCCCTCCGCAAGGACGCCTGGGGACTAGGTGCAAAGGCAAGGCAGGAGTGGAGCTGAGGCCAGGAAGGCGCCAGGAGCGTCTGCCTGTCTGGCGCAGCCTGCTCCTTCCCGGGCAGGAAGCCTAGCAGCGAGGCAAGTCTGGGCAAGGCTCGCCCAGGGCAGAGCAGCCTCACGCCAGCAACTCTGCCAGATCGGGCCTCTGAGCAGAGCTGGAGCTCTGCCGTACTGGAGGCTCACTGGGCTCCGCCCAAGGAGTGAGTGCAGACGCACGCAGCTGGGCTGCCTCCTCTTCTCCCGAGGAGGCTCGCTTCCCGCATGCTGTGCGCTAGGCTTCCAGGCGGGGGCGCCCCGCGCCCCCTACAGGTCTTGGCTCAGGGGCTGCTTCCCTGGAGCTGGGGCTGCCGGCGGGAGCCCAGACACGCAGGGGCAGGCCCCACCACCTGCACACGTCTCTGCCGGGGAGCAGAGCGCTAGGGACATGACGTCTGTCAGGCACCTTCTGGGCGCCCACGGAGTCAGCCTCCGGGAGTGTGGGGCTGCAGACCACAGCCAGGGGACCTGGGAGCCTTGTGCTCTCCGTGCGGCGCTGAGTCTGGGCGGCCAAGCAACCGCTGGTGGAGCCCTGCACTTGCCCTCCCCTCCCCTCTACGAGAGGCCTCACTGCTGGAGGGCTCGGCAGTGTGCAAGCCACCGGCTCCTAAGCCTTCCCCAAGGACGCCCGGGGCCTAGATGCAAAGGCAAGGCAGGAGTGGAGCTGAGGCCAGGAAGGCGCCAGTGGCCTCTCCCAGCATGGCACAGCCTGCTCCTTCCCGGGCAGCAAGCCTAGCAGCGAGGCAAGCCTGGGCAAGTCTCGCCCAGGGCAGAGCAGCCTCGCGCAAGGCACTTGACTAGATCCGGCCTCTGAGCAGAGCTGGAGCTCTGCCGTCCTGGAGGCACACTCGGCTCGGCCCAAGCAGGGCTTGCAGCTGCACGCGGCTTGGCTCCCTCGACTCTTCCCAAGGAGGCTCGCTTCCAAGCGGACCGTGCACTTGGCTTCCAGGCAGGGACGCCCCGCGCCTCCTGCAGGTCTTGGCACAGGGGCTGCTTCCCCTGAGCGGAGGCTGTGGGCGGCAGCCCAGACACGCAGGGGCAGGCCCCAACCACCTGCACACGTCTCTGCTGGTGGGGAGAGCACTAGGGAAATGACGTCTGTCAGGCACCTTCTGGGCGCTCACGGAGTCAGCCTCCGGGTGTGTGGGGCTGCAGACCACAGCCAGGGGCCCTGGGAAGCCTGGTGCTCTCCGTGCTGTGCTGAGTCTGGGCGGCCAAGCGACCGCTGGAGGAGCCCTGCACTTGCCAGTCCCTTCCCTATGACGGAGCTCTCACGGCTGGAGGGCTTGGCAGCGTGCACCCCACCGGCCCCTAAGCCCTCCGCAAGGACGCCTGGGGACTAGGTGCAAAGGCAAGGCAGGAGTGGAGCTGAGGCCAGGAAGGCGCCAGGAGCGTCTGCCTGTCTGGCGCAGCCTGCTCCTTCCCGGGCAGGAAGCCTAGCAGCGAGGCAAGTCTGGGCAAGGCTCGCCCAGGGCAGAGCAGCCTCACGCCAGCAACTCTGCCAGATCGGGCCTCTGAGCAGAGCTGGAGCTCTGCCGTACTGGAGGCTCACTGGGCTCCGCCCAAGGAGTGAGTGCAGACGCACGCAGCTGGGCTGCCTCCTCTTCTCCCGAGGAGGCTCGCTTCCCGCATGCTGTGCGCTAGGCTTCCAGGCGGGGGCGCCCCGCGCCCCCTACAGGTCTTGGCTCAGGGGCTGCTTCCCTGGAGCTGGGGCTGCCGGCGGGAGCCCAGACACGCAGGGGCAGGCCCCACCACCTGCACACGTCTCTGCCGGGGAGCAGAGCGCTAGGGACATGACGTCTGTCAGGCACCTTCTGGGCGCCCACGGAGTCAGCCTCCGGGAGTGTGGGGCTGCAGACCACAGCCAGGGGACCTGGGAGCCTTGTGCTCTCCGTGCGGCGCTGAGTCTGGGCGGCCAAGCAACCGCTGGTGGAGCCCTGCACTTGCCCTCCCCTCCCCTCTACGAGAGGCCTCACTGCTGGAGGGCTCGGCAGTGTGCAAGCCACCGGCTCCTAAGCCTTCCCCAAGGACGCCCGGGGCCTAGATGCAAAGGCAAGGCAGGAGTGGAGCTGAGGCCAGGAAGGCGCCAGTGGCCTCTCCCAGCATGGCACAGCCTGCTCCTTCCCGGGCAGCAAGCCTAGCAGCGAGGCAAGCCTGGGCAAGTCTCGCCCAGGGCAGAGCAGCCTCGCGCAAGGCACTTGACTAGATCCGGCCTCTGAGCAGAGCTGGAGCTCTGCCGTCCTGGAGGCACACTCGGCTCGGCCCAAGCAGGGCTTGCAGCTGCACGCGGCTTGGCTCCCTCGACTCTTCCCAAGGAGGCTCGCTTCCAAGCGGACCGTGCACTTGGCTTCCAGGCAGGGACGCCCCGCGCCTCCTGCAGGTCTTGGCACAGGGGCTGCTTCCCCTGAGCGGAGGCTGTGGGCGGCAGCCCAGACACGCAGGGGCAGGCCCCAACCACCTGCACACGTCTCTGCTGGTGGGGAGAGCACTAGGGAAATGACGTCTGTCAGGCACCTTCTGGGCGCTCACGGAGTCAGCCTCCGGGTGTGTGGGGCTGCAGACCACAGCCAGGGGCCCTGGGAAGCCTGGTGCTCTCCGTGCTGTGCTGAGTCTGGGCGGCCAAGCGACCGCTGGAGGAGCCCTGCACTTGCCATTCCCTTCCCTATGACGGAGCTCTCACGGCTGGAGGGCTTGGCAGCGTGCACCCCACCGGCCCCTAAGCCCTCCGCAAGGACGCCTGGGGACTAGGTGCAAAGGCAAGGCAGGAGTGGAGCTGAGGCCAGGAAGGC
The DNA here is from genome assembly GCF_023091745.1 of Budorcas taxicolor. Classification (NCBI taxonomy): domain Eukaryota; kingdom Metazoa; phylum Chordata; class Mammalia; order Artiodactyla; family Bovidae; genus Budorcas; species Budorcas taxicolor. Next base: position 23,506 of record NW_026292016.1, read on the forward strand.
GCCAGGAGCGTCTGCCTGTCTGGCGCAGCCTGCTCCTTCCCGGGCAGGAAGCCTAGCAGCGAGGCAAGTCTGGGCAAGGCTCGCCCAGGGCAGAGCAGCCTCACGCCAGCAACTCTGCCAGATCGGGCCTCTGAGCAGAGCTGGAGCTCTGCCGTACTGGAGGCTCACTGGGCTCCGCCCAAGGAGTGAGTGCAGACGCACGCAGCTGGGCTGCCTCCTCTTCTCCCGAGGAGGCTCGCTTCCCGCATGCTGTGCGCTAGGCTTCCAGGCGGGGGCGCCCCGCGCCCCCTACAGGTCTTGGCTCAGGGGCTGCTTCCCTGGAGCTGGGGCTGCCGGCGGGAGCCCAGACACGCAGGGGCAGGCCCCACCACCTGCACACGTCTCTGCCGGGGAGCAGAGCGCTAGGGACATGACGTCTGTCAGGCACCTTCTGGGCGCCCACGGAGTCAGCCTCCGGGAGTGTGGGGCTGCAGACCACAGCCAGGGGACCTGGGAGCCTTGTGCTCTCCGTGCGGCGCTGAGTCTGGGCGGCCAAGCAACCGCTGGTGGAGCCCTGCACTTGCCCTCCCCTCCCCTCTACGAGAGGCCTCACTGCTGGAGGGCTCGGCAGTGTGCAAGCCACCGGCTCCTAAGCCTTCCCCAAGGACGCCCGGGGCCTAGATGCAAAGGCAAGGCAGGAGTGGAGCTGAGGCCAGGAAGGCGCCAGTGGCCTCTCCCAGCATCGCACAGCCTGCTCCTTCCCGGGCAGCAAGCCTAGCAGCGAGGCAAGCCTGGGCAAGTCTCGCCCAGGGCAGAGCAGCCTCGCGCAAGGCACTTGACTAGATCCGGCCTCTGAGCAGAGCTGGAGCTCTGCCGTCCTGGAGGCACACTCGGCTCGGCCCAAGCAGGGCTTGCAGCTGCACGCGGCTTGGCTCCCTCGACTCTTCCCAAGGAGGCTCGCTTCCAAGCGGACCGTGCACTTGGCTTCCAGGCAGGGACGCCCCGCGCCTCCTGCAGGTCTTGGCACAGGGGCTGCTTCCCCTGAGCGGAGGCTGTGGGCGGCAGCCCAGACACGCAGGGGCAGGCCCCAACCACCTGCACACGTCTCTGCTGGTGGGGAGAGCACTAGGGAAATGACGTCTGTCAGGCACCTTCTGGGCGCTCACGGAGTCAGCCTCCGGGTGTGTGGGGCTGCAGACCACAGCCAGGGGCCCTGGGAAGCCTGGTGCTCTCCGTGCTGTGCTGAGTCTGGGCGGCCAAGCGAGCGCTGGAGGAGCCCTGCACTTGCCATTCCCTTCCCTATGACAGAGCTCTCACGGCTGGAGGGCTTGGCAGCGTGCACCCCACCGGCCCCTAAGCCCTCCGCAAGGACGCCTGGGGACTAGGTGCAAAGGCAAGGCAGGAGTGGAGCTGAGGCCAGGAAGGCGCCAGGAGCGTCTGCCTGTCTGGCGCAGCCTGCTCCTTCCCGGGCAGGAAGCCTAGCAGCGAGGCAAGTCTGGGCAAGGCTCGCCCAGGGCAGAGCAGCCTCACGCCAGCAACTCTGCCAGATCGGGCCTCTGAGCAGAGCTGGAGCTCTGCCGTACTGGAGGCTCACTGGGCTCCGCCCAAGGAGTGAGTGCAGACGCACGCAGCTGGGCTGCCTCCTCTTCTCCCGAGGAGGCTCGCTTCCCGCATGCTGTGCGCTAGGCTTCCAGGCGGGGGCGCCCCGCGCCCCCTACAGGTCTTGGCTCAGGGGCTGCTTCCCTGGAGCTGGGGCTGCCGGCGGGAGCCCAGACACGCAGGGGCAGGCCCCACCACCTGCACACGTCTCTGCCGGGGAGCAGAGCGCTAGGGACATGACGTCTGTCAGGCACCTTCTGGGCGCCCACGGAGTCAGCCTCCGGGAGTGTGGGGCTGCAGACCACAGCCAGGGGACCTGGGAGCCTTGTGCTCTCCGTGCGGCGCTGAGTCTGGGCGGCCAAGCAACCGCTGGTGGAGCCCTGCACTTGCCCTCCCCTCCCCTCTACGAGAGGCCTCACTGCTGGAGGGCTCGGCAGTGTGCAAGCCACCGGCTCCTAAGCCTTCCCCAAGGACGCCCGGGGCCTAGATGCAAAGGCAAGGCAGGAGTGGAGCTGAGGCCAGGAAGGCGCCAGTGGCCTCTCCCAGCATCGCACAGCCTGCTCCTTCCCGGGCAGCAAGCCTAGCAGCGAGGCAAGCCTGGGCAAGTCTCGCCCAGGGCAGAGCAGCCTCGCGCAAGGCACTTGACTAGATCCGGCCTCTGAGCAGAGCTGGAGCTCTGCCGTCCTGGAGGCACACTCGGCTCGGCCCAAGCAGGGCTTGCAGCTGCACGCGGCTTGGCTCCCTCGACTCTTCCCAAGGAGGCTCGCTTCCAAGCGGACCGTGCACTTGGCTTCCAGGCAGGGACGCCCCGCGCCTCCTGCAGGTCTTGGCACAGGGGCTGCTTCCCCTGAGCGGAGGCTGTGGGCGGCAGCCCAGACACGCAGGGGCAGGCCCCAACCACCTGCACACGTCTCTGCTGGTGGGGAGAGCACTAGGGAAATGACGTCTGTCAGGCACCTTCTGGGCGCTCACGGAGTCAGCCTCCGGGTGTGTGGGGCTGCAGACCACAGCCAGGGGCCCTGGGAAGCCTGGTGCTCTCCGTGCTGTGCTGAGTCTGGGCGGCCAAGCGACCGCTGGAGGAGCCCTGCACTTGCCAGTCCCTTCCCTATGACAGAGCTCTCACGGCTGGAGGGCTTGGCAGCGTGCACCCCACCGGCCCCTAAGCCCTCCGCAAGGACGCCTGGGGACTAGGTGCAAAGGCAAGGCAGGAGTGGAGCTGAGGCCAGGAAGGCGCCAGGAGCGTCTGCCTGTCTGGCGCAGCCTGCTCCTTCCCGGGCAGGAAGCCTAGCAGCGAGGCAAGTCTGGGCAAGGCTCGCCCAGGGCAGAGCAGCCTCACGCCAGCAACTCTGCCAGATCGGGCCTCTGAGCAGAGCTGGAGCTCTGCCGTACTGGAGGCTCACTGGGCTCCGCCCAAGGAGTGAGTGCAGACGCACGCAGCTGGGCTGCCTCCTCTTCTCCCGAGGAGGCTCGCTTCCCGCATGCTGTGCGCTAGGCTTCCAGGCGGGGGCGCCCCGCGCCCCCTACAGGTCTTGGCTCAGGGGCTGCTTCCCTGGAGCTGGGGCTGCCGGCGGGAGCCCAGACACGCAGGGGCAGGCCCCACCACCTGCACACGTCTCTGCCGGGGAGCAGAGCGCTAGGGACATGACGTCTGTCAGGCACCTTCTGGGCGCCCACGGAGTCAGCCTCCGGGAGTGTGGGGCTGCAGACCACAGCCAGGGGACCTGGGAGCCTTGTGCTCTCCGTGCGGCGCTGAGTCTGGGCGGCCAAGCAACCGCTGGTGGAGCCCTGCACTTGCCCTCCCCTCCCCTCTACGAGAGGCCTCACTGCTGGAGGGCTCGGCAGTGTGCAAGCCACCGGCTCCTAAGCCTTCCCCAAGGACGCCCGGGGCCTAGATGCAAAGGCAAGGCAGGAGTGGAGCTGAGGCCAGGAAGGCGCCAGTGGCCTCTCCCAGCATGGCACAGCCTGCTCCTTCCCGGGCAGCAAGCCTAGCAGCGAGGCAAGCCTGGGCAAGTCTCGCCCAGGGCAGAGCAGCCTCGCGCAAGGCACTTGACTAGATCCGGCCTCTGAGCAGAGCTGGAGCTCTGCCGTCCTGGAGGCACACTCGGCTCGGCCCAAGCAGGGCTTGCAGCTGCACGCGGCTTGGCTCCCTCGACTCTTCCCAAGGAGGCTCGCTTCCAAGCGGACCGTGCACTTGGCTTCCAGGCAGGGACGCCCCGCGCCTCCTGCAGGTCTTGGCACAGGGGCTGCTTCCCCTGAGCGGAGGCTGTGGGCGGCAGCCCAGACACGCAGGGGCAGGCCCCAACCACCTGCACACGTCTCTGCTGGTGGGGAGAGCACTAGGGAAATGACGTCTGTCAGGCACCTTCTGGGCGCTCACGGAGTCAGCCTCCGGGTGTGTGGGGCTGCAGACCACAGCCAGGGGCCCTGGGAAGCCTGGTGCTCTCCGTGCTGTGCTGAGTCTGGGCGGCCAAGCGACCGCTGGAGGAGCCCTGCACTTGCCATTCCCTTCCCTATGACAGAGCTCTCACGGCTGGAGGGCTTGGCAGCGTGCACCCCACCGGCCCCTAAGCCCTCCGCAAGGACGCCTGGGGACTAGGTGCAAAGGCAAGGCAGGAGTGGAGCTGAGGCCAGGAAGGCGCCAGGAGCGTCTGCCTGTCTGGCGCAGCCTGCTCCTTCCCGGGCAGGAAGCCTAGCAGCGAGGCAAGTCTGGGCAAGGCTCGCCCAGGGCAGAGCAGCCTCACGCCAGCAACTCTGCCAGATCGGGCCTCTGAGCAGAGCTGGAGCTCTGCCGTACTGGAGGCTCACTGGGCTCCGCCCAAGGAGTGAGTGCAGACGCACGCAGCTGGGCTGCCTCCTCTTCTCCCGAGGAGGCTCGCTTCCCGCATGCTGTGCGCTAGGCTTCCAGGCGGGGGCGCCCCGCGCCCCCTACAGGTCTTGGCTCAGGGGCTGCTTCCCTGGAGCTGGGGCTGCCGGCGGGAGCCCAGACACGCAGGGGCAGGCCCCACCACCTGCACACGTCTCTGCCGGGGAGCAGAGCGCTAGGGACATGACGTCTGTCAGGCACCTTCTGGGCGCCCACGGAGTCAGCCTCCGGGAGTGTGGGGCTGCAGACCACAGCCAGGGGACCTGGGAGCCTTGTGCTCTCCGTGCGGCGCTGAGTCTGGGCGGCCAAGCAACCGCTGGTGGAGCCCTGCACTTGCCCTCCCCTCCCCTCTACGAGAGGCCTCACTGCTGGAGGGCTTGGCAGTGTGCAAGCCACCGGCTCCTAAGCCTTCCCCAAGGACGCCCGGGGCCTAGATGCAAAGGCAAGGCAGGAGTGGAGCTGAGGCCAGGAAGGCGCCAGTGGCCTCTCCCAGCATCGCACAGCCTGCTCCTTCCCGGGCAGCAAGCCTAGCTGCGAGGCAAGCCTGGGCAAGTCTCGCCCAGGGCAGAGCAGCCTCGCGCAAGGCACTTGACTAGATCCGGCCTCTGAGCAGAGCTGGAGCTCTGCCGTCCTGGAGGCACACTCGGCTCGGCCCAAGCAGGGCTTGCAGCTGCACGCGGCTTGGCTCCCTCGACTCTTCCCAAGGAGGCTCGCTTCCAAGCGGACCGTGCACTTGGCTTCCAGGCAGGGACGCCCCGCGCCTCCTGCAGGTCTTGGCACAGGGGCTGCTTCCCCTGAGCGGAGGCTGTGGGCGGCAGCCCAGACACGCAGGGGCAGGCCCCAACCACCTGCACACGTCTCTGCTGGTGGGGAGAGCACTAGGGAAATGACGTCTGTCAGGCACCTTCTGGGCGCTCACGGAGTCAGCCTCCGGGTGTGTGGGGCTGCAGACCACAGCCAGGGGCCCTGGGAAGCCTGGTGCTCTCCGTGCTGTGCTGAGTCTGGGCGGCCAAGCGACCGCTGGAGGAGCCCTGCACTTGCCATTCCCTTCCCTATGACAGAGCTCTCACGGCTGGAGGGCTTGGCAGCGTGCACCCCACCGGCCCCTAAGCCCTCCGCAAGGACGCCTGGGGACTAGGTGCAAAGGCAAGGCAGGAGTGGAGCTGAGGCCAGGAAGGCGCCAGGAGCGTCTGCCTGTCTGGCGCAGCCTGCTCCTTCCCGGGCAGGAAGCCTAGCAGCGAGGCAATCTGGGCAAGGCTCGCCCAGGGCAGAGCAGCCTCACGCCAGCAACTCTGCCAGATCGGGCCTCTGAGCAGAGCTGGAGCTCTGCCGTACTGGAGGCTCACTGGGCTCCGCCCAAGGAGTGAGTGCAGACGCACGCAGCTGGGCTGCCTCCTCTTCTCCCGAGGAGGCTCGCTTCCCGCATGCTGTGCGCTAGGCTTCCAGGCGGGGGCGCCCCGCGCCCCCTACAGGTCTTGGCTCAGGGGCTGCTTCCCTGGAGCTGGGGCTGCCGGCGGGAGCCCAGACACGCAGGGGCAGGCCCCACCACCTGCACACGTCTCTGCCGGGGAGCAGAGCGCTAGGGACATGACGTCTGTCAGGCACCTTCTGGGCGCCCACGGAGTCAGCCTCCGGGAGTGTGGGGCTGCAGACCACAGCCAGGGGACCTGGGAGCCTTGTGCTCTCCGTGCGGCGCTGAGTCTGGGCGGCCAAGCAACCGCTGGTGGAGCCCTGCACTTGCCCTCCCCTCCCCTCTACGAGAGGCCTCACTGCTGGAGGGCTCGGCAGTGTGCAAGCCACCGGCTCCTAAGCCTTCCCCAAGGACGCCCGGGGCCTAGATGCAAAGGCAAGGCAGGAGTGGAGCTGAGGCCAGGAAGGCGCCAGTGGCCTCTCCCAGCATCGCACAGCCTGCTCCTTCCCGGGCAGCAAGCCTAGCTGCGAGGCAAGCCTGGGCAAGTCTCGCCCAGGGCAGAGCAGCCTCGCGCAAGGCACTTGACTAGATCCGGCCTCTGAGCAGAGCTGGAGCTCTGCCGTCCTGGAGGCACACTCGGCTCGGCCCAAGCAGGGCTTGCAGCTGCACGCGGCTTGGCTCCCTCGACTCTTCCCAAGGAGGCTCGCTTCCAAGCGGACCGTGCACTTGGCTTCCAGGCAGGGACGCCCCGCGCCTCCTGCAGGTCTTGGCACAGGGGCTGCTTCCCCTGAGCGGAGGCTGTGGGCGGCAGCCCAGACACGCAGGGGCAGGCCCCAACCACCTGCACACGTCTCTGCTGGTGGGGAGAGCACTAGGGAAATGACGTCTGTCAGGCACCTTCTGGGCGCTCACGGAGTCAGCCTCCGGGTGTGTGGGGCTGCAGACCACAGCCAGGGGCCCTGGGAAGCCTGGTGCTCTCCGTGCTGTGCTGAGTCTGGGCGGCCAAGCGACCGCTGGAGGAGCCCTGCACTTGCCATTCCCTTCCCTATGACAGAGCTCTCACGGCTGGAGGGCTTGGCAGCGTGCACCCCACCGGCCCCTAAGCCCTCCGCAAGGACGCCTGGGGACTAGGTGCAAAGGCAAGGCAGGAGTGGAGCTGAGGCCAGGAAGGCGCCAGGAGCGTCTGCCTGTCTGGCGCAGCCTGCTCCTTCCCGGGCAGGAAGCCTAGCAGCGAGGCAAGTCTGGGCAAGGCTCGCCCAGGGCAGAGCAGCCTCACGCCAGCAACTCTGCCAGATCGGGCCTCTGAGCAGAGCTGGAGCTCTGCCGTACTGGAGGCTCACTGGGCTCCGCCCAAGGAGTGAGTGCAGACGCACGCAGCTGGGCTGCCTCCTCTTCTCCCGAGGAGGCTCGCTTCCCGCATGCTGTGCGCTAGGCTTCCAGGCGGGGGCGCCCCGCGCCCCCTACAGGTCTTGGCTCAGGGGCTGCTTCCCTGGAGCTGGGGCTGCCGGCGGGAGCCCAGACACGCAGGGGCAGGCCCCACCACCTGCACACGTCTCTGCCGGGGAGCAGAGCGCTAGGGACATGACGTCTGTCAGGCACCTTCTGGGCGCCCACGGAGTCAGCCTCCGGGAGTGTGGGGCTGCAGACCACAGCCAGGGGACCTGGGAGCCTTGTGCTCTCCGTGCGGCGCTGAGTCTGGGCGGCCAAGCAACCGCTGGTGGAGCCCTGCACTTGCCCTCCCCTCCCCTCTACGAGAGGCCTCACTGCTGGAGGGCTCGGCAGTGTGCAAGCCACCGGCTCCTAAGCCTTCCCCAAGGACGCCCGGGGCCTAGATGCAAAGGCAAGGCAGGAGTGGAGCTGAGGCCAGGAAGGCGCCAGTGGCCTCTCCCAGCATCGCACAGCCTGCTCCTTCCCGGGCAGCAAGCCTAGCTGCGAGGCAAGCCTGGGCAAGTCTCGCCCAGGGCAGAGCAGCCTCGCGCAAGGCACTTGACTAGATCCGGCCTCTGAGCAGAGCTGGAGCTCTGCCGTCCTGGAGGCACACTCGGCTCGGCCCAAGCAGGGCTTGCAGCTGCACGCGGCTTGGCTCCCTCGACTCTTCCCAAGGAGGCTCGCTTCCAAGCGGACCGTGCACTTGGCTTCCAGGCAGGGACGCCCCGCGCCTCCTGCAGGTCTTGGCACAGGGGCTGCTTCCCCTGAGCGGAGGCTGTGGGCGGCAGCCCAGACACGCAGGGGCAGGCCCCAACCACCTGCACACGTCTCTGCTGGTGGGGAGAGCACTAGGGAAATGACGTCTGTCAGGCACCTTCTGGGCGCTCACGGAGTCAGCCTCCGGGTGTGTGGGGCTGCAGACCACAGCCAGGGGCCCTGGGAAGCCTGGTGCTCTCCGTGCTGTGCTGAGTCTGGGCGGCCAAGCGACCGCTGGAGGAGCCCTGCACTTGCCATTCCCTTCCCTATGACAGAGCTCTCACGGCTGGAGGGCTTGGCAGCGTGCACCCCACCGGCCCCTAAGCCCTCCGCAAGGACGCCTGGGGACTAGGTGCAAAGGCAAGGCAGGAGTGGAGCTGAGGCCAGGAAGGCGCCAGGAGCGTCTGCCTGTCTGGCGCAGCCTGCTCCTTCCCGGGCAGGAAGCCTAGCAGCGAGGCAAGTCTGGGCAAGGCTCGCCCAGGGCAGAGCAGCCTCACGCCAGCAACTCTGCCAGATCGGGCCTCTGAGCAGAGCTGGAGCTCTGCCGTACTGGAGGCTCACTGGGCTCCGCCCAAGGAGTGAGTGCAGACGCACGCAGCTGGGCTGCCTCCTCTTCTCCCGAGGAGGCTCGCTTCCCGCATGCTGTGCGCTAGGCTTCCAGGCGGGGGCGCCCCGCGCCCCCTACAGGTCTTGGCTCAGGGGCTGCTTCCCTGGAGCTGGGGCTGCCGGCGGGAGCCCAGACACGCAGGGGCAGGCCCCACCACCTGCACACGTCTCTGCCGGGGAGCAGAGCGCTAGGGACATGACGTCTGTCAGGCACCTTCTGGGCGCCCACGGAGTCAGCCTCCGGGAGTGTGGGGCTGCAGACCACAGCCAGGGGACCTGGGAGCCTTGTGCTCTCCGTGCGGCGCTGAGTCTGGGCGGCCAAGCAACCGCTGGTGGAGCCCTGCACTTGCCCTCCCCTCCCCTCTACGAGAGGCCTCACTGCTGGAGGGCTCGGCAGTGTGCAAGCCACCGGCTCCTAAGCCTTCCCCAAGGACGCCCGGGGCCTAGATGCAAAGGCAAGGCAGGAGTGGAGCTGAGGCCAGGAAGGCGCCAGTGGCCTCTCCCAGCATCGCTCAGCCTGCTCCTTCCCGGGCAGCAAGCCTAGCTGCGAGGCAAGCCTGGGCAAGTCTCGCCCAGGGCAGAGCAGCCTCGCGCAAGGCACTTGACTAGATCCGGCCTCTGAGCAGAGCTGGAGCTCTGCCGTCCTGGAGGCACACTCGGCTCGGCCCAAGCAGGGCTTGCAGCTGCACGCGGCTTGGCTCCCTCGACTCTTCCCAAGGAGGCTCGCTTCCAAGCGGACCGTGCACTTGGCTTCCAGGCAGGGACGCCCCGCGCCTCCTGCAGGTCTTGGCACAGGGGCTGCTTCCCCTGAGCGGAGGCTGTGGGCGGCAGCCCAGACACGCAGGGGCAGGCCCCAACCACCTGCACACGTCTCTGCTGGTGGGGAGAGCACTAGGGAAATGACGTCTGTCAGGCACCTTCTGGGCGCTCACGGAGTCAGCCTCCGGGTGTGTGGGGCTGCAGACCACAGCCAGGGGCCCTGGGAAGCCTGGTGCTCTCCGTGCTGTGCTGAGTCTGGGCGGCCAAGCGACCGCTGGAGGAGCCCTGCACTTGCCATTCCCTTCCCTATGACGGAGCTCTCACGGCTGGAGGGCTTGGCAGCGTGCACCCCACCGGCCCCTAAGCCCTCCGCAAGGACGCCTGGGGACTAGGTGCAAAGGCAAGGCAGGAGTGGAGCTGAGGCCAGGAAGGCGCCAGGAGCGTCTGCCTGTCTGGCGCAGCCTGCTCCTTCCCGGGCAGGAAGCCTAGCAGCGAGGCAAGTCTGGGCAAGGCTCGCCCAGGGCAGAGCAGCCTCACGCCAGCAACTCTGCCAGATCGGGCCTCTGAGCAGAGCTGGAGCTCTGCCGTACTGGAGGCTCACTGGGCTCCGCCCAAGGAGTGATTGCAGACGCACGCAGCTGGGCTGCCTCCTCTTCTCCCGAGGAGGCTCGCTTCCCGCGTGCTGTGCACCAGGCTTCCAGGCGGGGGCGCCCCGCGCCTCCTACAGGTCTTGGCTCAGGGGCTGCTTCCCTGGAGCTGGGGCTGCCGGCGGGAGCCCAGACACGCAGGGGCAGGCCCCACCACCTGCACACGTCTCTGCTGGGGAGCAGAGCGCTAGGGACATGACGTCAGGCACCTTCTGGGCGCCCACGGAGTCAGCCTCCGGGAGTGCGGGGCTGCAGACCACAGCCAGGGGACCTGGGAGCCTTGTGCTCTCCGTGCGGCGCTGAGTCTGGGCGGCCAAGCAACCGCTGGTGGAGCCCTGCACTTGCCCTCCCCTCCCCTCTACGAGAGGCCTCACTGCTGGAGGGCTTGGCAGTGTGCAAGCCACCGGCTCCTAAGCCTTCCCCAAGGACGCCCGGGGCCTAGATGCAAAGGCAAGGCAGGAGTGGAGCTGAGGCCAGGAAGGCGCCAGTGGCCTCTCCCAGCATCGCACAACCTGCTCCTTCCCGGGCAGCAAGCCTAGCAGCGAGGCAAGCGTGGGCAAGTCTCGCCAAGGGCAGAGCAGCCTCGCGCAAGGCACTTGACTAGATCCGGCCTCTGAGCAGAGCTGGAGCTCTGCCGTCCTGGAGGCACACTCGGCTCGGCCCAAGCAGGGATTGCAGCTGCACGCGTCTTGGCTCCCTCGACTCTTCCCAAGGAGGCTCGCTTCCAAGCGGACCGTGCACTTGGCTTCCAGGCAGGGACGCCCCGCGCCTCCTGCAGGTCTTGGCACAGGGGCTGCTTCCCCTGAGCGGAGGCTGTGGGCGGCAGCCCAGACACGCAGGGGCAGGCCCCAACCACCTGCACACGTCTCTGCTGGTGGGGAGAGCACTAGGGAAATGACGTCTGTCAGGCAGCTTCTGGGCGCTCACGGAGTCAGCCTCCGGGTGTGTGGGGCTGCAGACCACAGCCAGGGGCCCTGGGAAGCCTGGTGCTCTCCGTGCTGTGCTGAGTCTGGGCGGGCAAGCGAGCGCTGGAGGAGCCCTGCACTTGCCATTCCCTTCCCTATGACAGAGCTCTCACGGCTGGAGGGCTTGGCAGCGGGCACCCCACCGGCCCCTAAGCCCTCCGCAAGGACGCCTGGGGACTAGGTGCAAAGGCAAGGCAGGAGTGGAGCTGAGGCCAGGAAGGCGCCAGGAGCGTCTGCCTGTCTCGCGCAGCCTGCTCCTTCCCGGGCAGGAAGCCTAGCAGCGAGGCAAGTCTGGGCAAGGCTCGCCCAGGGCAGAGCAGCCTCACGCCAGCAACTCTGCCAGATCGGGCCTCTGAGCAGAGCTGGAGCTCTGCCGTACTGGAGGCTCACTGGGCTCCGCCCAAGGAGTGATTGCAGACGCACGCAGCTGGGCTGCCTCCTCTTCTCCCGAGGAGGCTCGCTTCCCACGTGCTGTGCACTAGGCTTCCAGGCGGGGGCGCCCCGCGCCTCCTACAGGTCTTGGCTCAGGGGCTGCTTCCCTGGAGCTGGGGCTGCCGGCGGGAGCCCAGACACGCAGGGGCAGGCCCCACCACCTGCACACGTCTCTGCTGGGGAGCAGAGCGCTAGGGACATGACGTCTGTCAGGCACCTTCTGGGCGCCCACGGAGTCAGCCTCCGGGAGTGCGGGGCTGCAGACCACAGCCAGGGGACCTGGGAGCCTTGTGCTCTCCGTGCGGCGCTGAGTCTGGGCGGCCAAGCAACCGCTGGTGGAGCCCTGCACTTGCCCTCCCCTCCCCTCTACGAGAGGCCTCACTGCTGGAGGGCTTGGCAGTGTGCAAGCCACCGGCTCCTAAGCCTTGCCCAAGGACGCCCGGGGCCTAGATGCAAAGGCAAGGCAGGAGTGGAGCTGAGGCCAGGAAGGCGCCAGTGGCCTCTCCCAGCATCGCACAACCTGCTCCTTCCTGGGCAGCAAGCCTAGCAGCGAGGCAAGCGTGGGCAAGTCTCGCCCAGGGCAGAGCAGCCTCGCGCAAGGCACTTGACTAGATCTGGCCTCTGAGCAGAGCTGGAGCTCTGCCGTCCTGGAGGCACACTCGGCTCGGCCCAAGCAGGGATTGCAGCTGCACGCGTCTTGGCTCCCTCGACTCTTCCCAAGGAGGCTCGCTTCCAAGCGGACTGTGCACTTGGCTTCCAGGCAGGGACGCCCCGCGCCTCCTGCAGGTCTTGGCACAGGGGCTGCTTCCCCTGAGCTGAGGCTGTGGGCGGCAGCCCAGACACGCAGGGGCAGGCCCCAACCACCTGCACACGTCTCTGCTGGTTGGGAGAGCACTAGGGAAATGACGTCTGTCAGGCAGCTTCTGGGCGCTCACGGAGTCAGCCTCCGGGTGTGTGGGGCTGCAGACCACAGCCAGGGGCCCTGGGAAGCCTGGTGCTCTCCGTGCTGTGCTGAGTCTGGGCGGCCAAGCGAGCGCTGGAGGAGCCCTGCACTTGCCATTCCCTTCCCTATGACAGAGCTCTCACGGCTGGAGGGCTTGGCAGCGGGCACCCCACCGGCCCCTAAGCCCTCCGCAAGGACGCCTGGGGACTAGGTGCAAAGGCAAGGCAGGAGTGGAGCTGAGGCCAGGAAGGCGCCAGGAGCGTCTGCCTGTCTCGCGCAGCCTGCTCCTTCCCGGGCAGGAAGCCTAGCAGCGAGGCAAGTCTGGGCAAGGCTCGCCCAGGGCAGAGCAGCCTCACGCCAGCAACTCTGCCAGATCGGGCCTCTGAGCAGAGCTGGAGCTCTGCCGTACTGGAGGCTCACTGGGCTCCGCCCAAGGAGTGATTGCAGACGCACGCAGCTGGGCTGCCTCCTCTTCTCCCGAGGAGGCTCGCTTCCCGCGTGCTGTGCACCAGGCTTCCAGGCGGGGGCGCCCCGCGCCTCCTACAGGTCTTGGCTCAGGGGCTGCTTCCCTGGAGCTGGGGCTGCCGGCGGGAGGCCAGACACCCAGGGGCAGGCCCCACCACCTGCACACGTCTCTGCTGGGGAGCAGAGCGCTAGGGACATGACGTCTGTCAGGCACCTTCTGGGCGCCCACGGAGTCAGCCTCCGGGAGTGCGGGGCTGCAGACCACAGCCAGGGGACCTGGGAGCCTTGTGCTCTCCGTGCGGCGCTGAGTCTGGGCGGCCAAGCAACCGCTGGTGGAGCCCTGCACTTGCCCTCCCCTCCCCTCTACGAGAGGCCTCACTGCTGGAGGGCTTGGCAGTGTGCAAGCCACCGGCTCCTAAGCCTTCCCCAAGGACGCCCGGGGCCTAGATGCAAAGGCAAGGCAGGAGTGGAGCTGAGGCCAGGAAGGCGCCAGTGGCCTCTCCCAGCATCGCACAGCCTGCTCCTTCCTGGGCAGCAAGCCTAGCAGCGAGGCAAGCCTGGGCAAGTCTCGCCCAGGGCAGAGCAGCCTCGCGCAAGGCACTTGACTAGATCCGGCCTCTGAGCAGAGCTGGAGCTCTGCCGTCCTGGAGGCACACTCGGCTCGGCCCAAGCAGGGATTGCAGCTGCACGCGGCTTGGCTCCCTCGACTCTTCCCAAGGAGGCTCGCTTCCAAGCGGACTGTGCACTTGGCTTCCAGGCAGGGACGCCCCGCGCCTCCTGCAGGTCTTGGCACAGGGGCTGCTTCCCCTGAGCGGAGGCTGTGGGCGGCAGCCCAGACACGCAGGGGCAGGCCCCAACCACCTGCACACGTCTCTGCTGGTTGGGAGAGCACTAGGGAAATGACGTCTGTCAGGCAGCTTCTGGGCGCTCACGGAGTCAGCCTCCGGGTGTGTGGGGCTGCAGACCACAGCCAGGGGCCCTGGGAAGCCTGGTGCTCTCCGTGCTGTGCTGAGTCTGGGCGGCCAAGCGAGCGCTGGAGGAGCCCTGCACTTGCCATTCCCTTCCCTATGACAGAGCCCTCACGGCTGGAGGGCTTGGCAGCGGGCACCCCACCGGCCCCTAAGCCCTCCGCAAGGACGCCTGGGGACTAGGTGCAAAGGCAAGGCAGGAGTGGAGCTGAGGCCAGGAAGGCGCCAGGAGCGTCTGCCTGTCTCGCGCAGCCTGCTCCTTCCCGGGCAGGAAGCCTAGCAGCGAGGCAAGTCTGGGCAAGGCTCGCCCAGGGCAGAGCAGCCTCACGCCAGCAACTCTGCCAGATCGGGCCTCTGAGCAGAGCTGGAGCTCTGCCGTACTGGAGGCTCACTGGGCTCCGCCCAAGGAGTGAGTGCAGACGCACGCAGCTGGGCTGCCTCCTCTTCTCCCGAGGAGGCTCGCTTCCCGCGTGCTGTGCACCAGGCTTCCAGGCGGGGGCGCCCCGCGCCTCCTACAGGTCTTGGCTCAGGGGCTGCTTCCCTGGAGCTGGGGCTGCCGGCGGGAGCCCAGACACGCAGGGGCAGGCCCCAACACCTGCACACGTCTCTGCTGGGGAGCAGAGCGCTAGGGACATGACGTCTGTCAGGCACCTTCTGGGCGCCCACGGAGTCAGCCTCCGGGAGTGTGGGGCTGCAGACCACAGCCAGGGGACCTGGGAGCCTTGTGCTCTCCGTGCGGCGCTGAGTCTGGGCGGCCAAGCAACCGCTGGTGGAGCCCTGCACTTGCCCTCCCCTCCCCTCTACGAGAGGCCTCACTGCTGGAGGGCTTGGCAGTGTGCAAGCCACCGGCTCCTAAGCCTTCCCCAAGGACGCCCGGGGCCTAGATGCAAAGGCAAGGCAGGAGTGGAGCTGAGGACAGGAAGGTGCCAGAGTCCTCTCCCAGCATCGCACAGCCTGCTCCTTCCTGGGCAGCAAGCCTAGCAGCGAGGCAAGCCTGGGCAAGTCTCGCCCAGGGCAGAGCAGCCTCGCGCAAGGCACTTGACTAGATCCGGCCTCTGAGCAGAGCTGGAGCTCTGCCGTCCTGGAGGCACACTCGGCTCGGCCCAAGCAGGGATTGCAGCTGCACGCGTCTTGGCTCCCTCGACTCTTCCCAAGGAGGCTCGCTTCCAAGCGGACCGTGCACTTGGCTTCCAGGCAGGGACGCCCCGCGCCTCCTGCAGGTCTTGGCACAGGGGCTGCTTCCCCTGAGCGGAGGCTGTGGGCGGCAGCCCAGACACGCAGGGGCAGGCCCCAACCACCTGCACACGTCTCTGCTGGTGGGGAGAGCACTAGGGAAATGACGTCTGTCAGGCAGCTTCTGGGCGCTCACGGAGTCAGCCTCCGGGTGTGTGGGGCTGCAGACCACAGCCAGGGGCCCTGGGAAGCCTGGTGCTCTCCGTGCTGTGCTGAGTCTGGGCGGCCAAGCGAGCGCTGGAGGAGCCCTGCACTTGCCATTCCCTTCCCTATGACAGAGCTCTCACGGCTGGAGGGCTTGGCAGCGGGCACCCCACCGGCCCCTAAGCCCTCCGCAAGGACGCCTGGGGACTAGGTGCAAAGGCAAGGCAGGAGTGGAGCTGAGGCCAGGAAGGCGCCAGGAGCGTCTGCCTGTCTCGCGCAGCCTGCTCCTTCCCGGGCAGGAAGCCTAGCAGCGAGGCAAGTCTGGGCAAGGCTCGCCCAGGGCAGAGCAGCCTCACGCCAGCAACTCTGCCAGATCGGGCCTCTGAGCAGAGCTGGAGCTCTGCCGTACTGGAGGCTCACTGGGCTCCGCCCAAGGAGTGATTGCAGACGCACGCAGCTGGGCTGCCTCCTCTTCTCCCGAGGAGGCTCGCTTCCCACGTGCTGTGCACCAGGCTTCCAGGCGGGGGCGCCCCGCGCCTCCTACAGGTCTTGGCTCAGGGGCTGCTTCCCTGGAGCTGGGGCTGCCGGCGGGAGCCCAGACACGCAGGGGCAGGCCCCACCACCTGCACACGTCTCTGCTGGGGAGCAGAGCGCTAGGGACATGACGTCTGTCAGGCACCTTCTGGGCGCCCACGGAGTCAGCCTCCGGGAGTGCGGGGCTGCAGACCACAGCCAGGGGACCTGGGAGCCTTGTGCTCTCCGTGCGGCGCTGAGTCTGGGCGGCCAAGCAACCGCTGGTGGAGCCCTGCACTTGCCCTCCCCTCCCCTCTACGAGAGGCCTCACTGCTGGAGGGCTTGGCAGTGTGCAAGCCACCGGCTCCTAAGCCTTGCCCAAGGACGCCCGGGGCCTAGATGCAAAGGCAAGGCAGGAGTGGAGCTGAGGCCAGGAAGGCGCCAGTGGCCTCTCCCAGCATCGCACAACCTGCTCCTTCCTGGGCAGCAAGCCTAGCAGCGAGGCAAGCGTGGGCAAGTCTCGCCCAGGGCAGAGCAGCCTCGCGCAAGGCACTTGACTAGATCTGGCCTCTGAGCAGAGCTGGAGCTCTGCCGTCCTGGAGGCACACTCGGCTCGGCCCAAGCAGGGATTGCAGCTGCACGCGTCTTGGCTCCCTCGACTCTTCCCAAGGAGGCTCGCTTCCAAGCGGACTGTGCACTTGGCTTCCAGGCAGGGACGCCCCGCGCCTCCTGCAGGTCTTGGCACAGGGGCTGCTTCCCCTGAGCTGAGGCTGTGGGCGGCAGCCCAGACACGCAGGGGCAGGCCCCAACCACCTGCACACGTCTCTGCTGGTTGGGAGAGCACTAGGGAAATGACGTCTGTCAGGCAGCTTCTGGGCGCTCACGGAGTCAGCCTCCGGGTGTGTGGGGCTGCAGACCACAGCCAGGGGCCCTGGGAAGCCTGGTGCTCTCCGTGCTGTGCTGAGTCTGGGCGGCCAAGCGAGCGCTGGAGGAGCCCTGCACTTGCCATTTCCTTCCCTATGACAGAGCTCTCACGGCTGGAGGGCTTGGCAGCGGGCACCCCACCGGCCCCTAAGCCCTCCGCAAGGACGCCTGGGGACTAGGTGCAAAGGCAAGGCAGGAGTGGAGCTGAGGCCAGGAAGGCGCCAGGAGCGTCTGCCTGTCTCGCGCAGCCTGCTCCTTCCCGGGCAGGAAGCCTAGCAGCGAGGCAAGTCTGGGCAAGGCTCGCCCAGGGCAGAGCAGCCTCACGCCAGCAACTCTGCCAGATCGGGCCTCTGAGCAGAGCTGGAGCTCTGCCGTACTGGAGGCTCACTGGGCTCCGCCCAAGGAGTGATTGCAGACGCACGCAGCTGGGCTGCCTCCTCTTCTCCCGAGGAGGCTCGCTTCCCGCGTGCTGTGCACCAGGCTTCCAGGCGGGGGCGCCCCGCGCCTCCTACAGGTCTTGGCTCAGGGGCTGCTTCCCTGGAGCTGGGGCTGCCGGCGGGAGCCCAGACACGCAGGGGCAGGCCCCACCACCTGCACACGTCTCTGCTGGGGAGCAGAGCGCTAGGAACATGACGTCTGTCAGGCACCTTCTGGGCGCCCACGGAGTCAGCCTCCGGGAGTGCGGGGCTGCAGACCACAGCCAGGGGACCTGGGAGCCTTGTGCTCTCCGTGCGGCGCTGAGTCTGGGCGGCCAAGCAACCGCTGGTGGAGCCCTGCACTTGCCCTCCCCTCCCCTCTACGAGAGGCCTCACTGCTGGAGGGCTTGGCAGTGTGCAAGCCACCGGCTCCTAAGCCTTCCCCAAGGACGCCCGGGGCCTAGATGCAAAGGCAAGGCAGGAGTGGAGCTGAGGCCAGGAAGGCGCCAGTGGCCTCTCCCAGCATCGCACAGCCTGCTCCTTCCTGGGCAGCAAGCCTAGCAGCGAGGCAAGCCTGGGCAAGTCTCGCCCAGGGCAGAGCAGCCTCGCGCAAGGCACTTGACTAGATCCGGCCTCTGAGCAGAGCTGGAGCTCTGCCGTCCTGGAGGCACACTCGGCTCGGCCCAAGCAGGGATTGCAGCTGCACGCGGCTTGGCTCCCTCGACTCTTCCCAAGGAGGCTCGCTTCCAAGCGGACTGTGCACTTGGCTTCCAGGCAGGGACGCCCCGCGCCTCCTGCAGGTCTTGGCACAGGGGCTGCTTCCCCTGAGCTGAGGCTGTGGGCGGCAGCCCAGACACGCAGGGGCAGGCCCCAACCACCTGCACACGTCTCTGCTGGTTGGGAGAGCACTAGGGAAATGACGTCTGTCAGGCAGCTTCTGGGCGCTCACGGAGTCAGCCTCCGGGTGTGTGGGGCTGCAGACCACAGCCAGGGGCCCTGGGAAGCCTGGTGCTCTCCGTGCTGTGCTGAGTCTGGGCGGCCAAGCGAGCGCTGGAGGAGCCCTGCACTTGCCATTCCCTTCCCTATGACAGAGCCCTCACGGCTGGAGGGCTTGGCAGCGGGCACCCCACCGGCCCCTAAGCCCTCCGCAAGGACGCCTGGGGACTAGGTGCAAAGGCAAGGCAGGAGTGGAGCTGAGGCCAGGAAGGCGCCAGGAGCGTCTGCCTGTCTCGCGCAGCCTGCTCCTTCCCGGGCAGGAAGCCTAGCAGCGAGGCAAGTCTGGGCAAGGCTCGCCCAGGGCAGAGCAGCCTCACGCCAGCAACTCTGCCAGATCGGGCCTCTGAGAAGAGCTGGAGCTCTGCCGTACTGGAGGCTCACTGGGCTCCGCCCAAGGAGTGATTGCAGACGCACGCAGCTGGGCTGCCTCCTCTTCTCCCGAGGAGGCTCGCTTCCCGCGTGCTGTGCACCAGGCTTCCAGGCGGGGGCGCCCCGCGCCTCCTACAGGTCTTGGCTCAGGGGCTGCTTCCCTGGAGCTGGGGCTGCCGGCGGGAGCCCAGACACGCAGGGGCAGGCCCCACCACCTGCACACGTCTCTGCTGGGGAGCAGAGCGCTAGGGACATGACGTCTGTCAGGCACCTTCTGGGCGCCCACGGAGTCAGCCTCCGGGAGTGTGGGGCTGCAGACCACAGCCAGGGGACCTGGGAGCCTTGTGCTCTCCGTGCGGCGCTGAGTCTGGGCGGCCAAGCAACCGCTGGTGGAGCCCTGCACTTGCCCTCCCCTCCCCTCTACGAGAGGCCTCACTGCTGGAGGGCTTGGCAGTGTGCAAGCCACCGGCTCCTAAGCCTTCCCCAAGGACGCCCGGGGCCTAGATGCAAAGGCAAGGCAGGAGTGGAGCTGAGGCCAGGAAGGCGCCAGTGGCCTCTCCCAGCATCGCACAGCCTGCTCCTTCCTGGGCAGCAAGCCTAGCAGCGAGGCAAGCCTGGGCAAGTCTCGCCCAGGGCAGAGCAGCCTCGCGCAAGGCACTTGACTAGATCCGGCCTCTGAGCAGAGCTGGAGCTCTGCCGTCCTGGAGGCACACTCGGCTCGGCCCAAGCAGGGATTGCAGCTGCACGCGGCTTGGCTCCCTCGACTCTTCCCAAGGAGGCTCGCTTCCAAGCGGACTGTGCACTTGGCTTCCAGGCAGGGACGCCCCGCGCCTCCTGCAGGTCTTGGCACAGGGGCTGCTTCCCCTGAGCTGAGGCTGTGGGCGGCAGCCCAGACACGCAGGGGCAGGCCCCAACCACCTGCACACGTCTCTGCTGGTTGGGAGAGCACTAGGGAAATGACGTCTGTCAGGCAGCTTCTGGGCGCTCACGGAGTCAGCCTCCGGGTGTGTGGGGCTGCAGACCACAGCCAGGGGCCCTGGGAAGCCTGGTGCTCTCCGTGCTGTGCTGAGTCTGGGCGGCCAAGCGAGCGCTGGAGGAGCCCTGCACTTGCCATTCCCTTCCCTATGACAGAGCCCTCACGGCTGGAGGGCTTGGCAGCGGGCACCCCACCGGCCCCTAAGCCCTCCGCAAGGACGCCTGGGGACTAGGTGCAAAGGCAAGGCAGGAGTGGAGCTGAGGCCAGGAAGGCGCCAGGAGCGTCTGCCTGTCTCGCGCAGCCTGCTCCTTCCCGGGCAGGAAGCCTAGCAGCGAGGCAAGTCTGGGCAAGGCTCGCCCAGGGCAGAGCAGCCTCACGCCAGCAACTCTGCCAGATCGGGCCTCTGAGAAGAGCTGGAGCTCTGCCGTACTGGAGGCTCACTGGGCTCCGCCCAAGGAGTGATTGCAGACGCACGCAGCTGGGCTGCCTCCTCTTCTCCCGAGGAGGCTCGCTTCCCGCGTGCTGTGCACCAGGCTTCCAGGCGGGGGCGCCCCGCGCCTCCTACAGGTCTTGGCTCAGGGGCTGCTTCCCTGGAGCTGGGGCTGCCGGCGGGAGCCCAGACACGCAGGGGCAGGCCCCACCACCTGCACACGTCTCTGCTGGGGAGCAGAGCGCTAGGGACATGACGTCTGTCAGGCACCTTCTGGGCGCCCACGGAGTCAGCCTCCGGGAGTGTGGGGCTGCAGACCACAGCCAGGGGACCTGGGAGCCTTGTGCTCTCCGTGCGGCGCTGAGTCTGGGCGGCCAAGCAACCGCTGGTGGAGCCCTGCACTTGCCCTCCCCTCCCCTCTACGAGAGGCCTCACTGCTGGAGGGCTTGGCAGTGTGCAAGCCACCGGCTCCTAAGCCTTCCCCAAGGACGCCCGGGGCCTAGATGCAAAGGCAAGGCAGGAGTGGAGCTGAGGCCAGGAAGGTGCCAGAGTCCTCTCCCAGCATCGCACAGCCTGCTCCTTCCTGGGCAGCAAGCCTAGCAGCGAGGCAAGCCTGGGCAAGTCTCGCCCAGGGCAGAGCAGCCTCGCGCAAGGCACTTGACTAGATCTGGCCTCTGAGCAGAGCTGGAGCTCTGCCGTCCTGGAGGCACACTCGGCTCGGCCCAAGCAGGGATTGCAGCTGCACGCGTCTTGGCTCCCTCGACTCTTCCCAAGGAGGCTCGCTTCCAAGCGGACCGTGCACTTGGCTTCCAGGCAGGGACGCCCCGCGCCTCCTGCAGGTCTTGGCACAGGGGCTGCTTCCCCTGAGCGGAGGCTGTGGGCGGCAGCCCAGACACGCAGGGGCAGGCCCCAACCACCTGCACACGTCTCTGCTGGTGGGGAGAGCACTAGGGAAATGACGTCTGTCAGGCAGCTTCTGGGCGCTCACGGAGTCAGCCTCCGGGTGTGTGGGGCTGCAGACCACAGCCAGGGGCCCTGGGAAGCCTGGTGCTCTCCGTGCTGTGCTGAGTCTGGGCGGCCAAGCGAGCGCTGGAGGAGCCCTGCACTTGCCATTCCCTTCCCTATGACAGAGCTCTCACGGCTGGAGGGCTTGGCAGCGGGCACCCCACCGGCCCCTAAGCCCTCCGCAAGGACGCCTGGGGACTAGGTGCAAAGGCAAGGCAGGAGTGGAGCTGAGGCCAGGAAGGCGCCAGGAGCGTCTGCCTGTCTCGCGCAGCCTGCTCCTTCCCGGGCAGGAAGACTAGCAGCGAGGCAAGTCTGGGCAAGGCTCGCCCAGGGCAGAGCAGCCTCACGCCAGCAACTCTGCCAGATCGGGCCTCTGAGCAGAGCTGGAGCTCTGCCGTACTGGAGGCTCACTGGGCTCCGCCCAAGGAGTGATTGCAGACGCACGCAGCTGGGCTGCCTCCTCTTCTCCCGAGGAGGCTCGCTTCCCGCGTGCTGTGCACCAGGCTTCCAGGCGGGGGCGCCCCGCGCCTCCTACAGGTCTTGGCTCAGGGGCTGCTTCCCTGGAGCTGGGGCTGCCGGCGGGAGCCCAGACACGCAGGGGCAGGCCCCACCACCTGCACACGTCTCTGCTGGGGAGCAGAGCGCTAGGGACATGACGTCTGTCAGGCACCTTCTGGGCGCCCACGGAGTCAGCCTCCGGGAGTGTGGGGCTGCAGACCACAGCCAGGGGACCTGGGAGCCTTGTGCTCTCCGTGCGGCGCTGAGTCTGGGCGGCCAAGCAACCGCTGGTGGAGCCCTGCACTTGCCCTCCCCTCCCCTCTACGAGAGGCCTCACTGCTGGAGGGCTTGGCAGTGTGCAAGCCACCGGCTCCTAAGCCTTCCCCAAGGACGCCCGGGGCCTAGATGCAAAGGCAAGGCAGGAGTGGAGCTGAGGCCAGGAAGGCGCCAGTGGCCTCTCCCAGCATCGCACAGCCTGCTCCTTCCTGGGCAGCAAGCCTAGCAGCGAGGCAAGCGTGGGCAAGTCTCGCCCAGGGCAGAGCAGCCTCGCGCAAGGCACTTGACTAGATCTGGCCTCTGAGCAGAGCTGGAGCTCTGCCGTCCTGGAGGCACACTCGGCTCGGCCCAAGCAGGGATTGCAGCTGCACGCGTCTTGGCTCCCTCGACTCTTCCCAAGGAGGCTCGCTTCCAAGCGGACTGTGCACTTGGCTTCCAGGCAGGGACGCCCCGCGCCTCCTGCAGGTCTTGGCACAGGGGCTGCTTCCCCTGAGCTGAGGCTGTGGGCGGCAGCCCAGACACGCAGGGGCAGGCCCCAACCACCTGCACACGTCTCTGCTGGTTGGGAGAGCACTAGTGAAATGACGTCTGTCAGGCAGCTTCTGGGCGCTCACGGAGTCAGCCTCCGGGTGTGTGGGGCTGCAGACCACAGCCAGGGGCCCTGGGAAGCCTGGTGCTCTCCGTGCTGTGCTGAGTCTGGGCGGCCAAGCGAGCGCTGGAGGAGCCCTGCACTTGCCATTCCCTTCCCTATGACAGAGCTCTCACGGCTGGAGGGCTTGGCAGCGGGCACCCCACCGGCCCCTAAGCCCTCCGCAAGGACGCCTGGGGACTAGGTGCAAAGGCAAGGCAGGAGTGGAGCTGAGGCCAGGAAGGCGCCAGGAGCGTCTGCCTGTCTCGCGCAGCCTGCTCCTTCCCGGGCAGGAAGCCTAGCAGCGAGGCAAGTCTGGGCAAGGCTCGCCCAGGGCAGAGCAGCCTCACGCCAGCAACTCTGCCAGATCGGGCCTCTGAGCAGAGCTGGAGCTCTGCCGTACTGGAGGCTCACTGGGCTCCGCCCAAGGAGTGATTGCAGACGCACGCAGCTGGGCTGCCTCCTCTTCTCCCGAGGAGGCTCGCTTCCCGCGTGCTGTGCACCAGGCTTCCAGGCGGGGGCGCCCCGCGCCTCCTACAGGTCTTGGCTCAGGGGCTGCTTCCCTGGAGCTGGGGCTGCCGGCGGGAGCCCAGACACGCAGGGGCAGGCCCCACCACCTGCACACGTCTCTGCTGGGGAGCAGAGCGCTAGGGACATGACGTCTGTCAGGCACCTTCTGGGCGCCCACGGAGTCAGCCTCCGGGAGTGCGGGGCTGCAGACCACAGCCAGGGGACCTGGGAGCCTTGTGCTCTCCGTGCGGCGCTGAGTCTGGGCGGCCAAGCAACCGCTGGTGGAGCCCTGCACTTGCCCTCCCCTCCCCTCTACGAGAGGCCTCACTGCTGGAGGGCTTGGCAGTGTGCAAGCCACCGGCTCCTAAGCCTTCCCCAAGGACGCCCGGGGCCTAGATGCAAAGGCAAGGCAGGAGTGGAGCTGAGGCCAGGAAGGCGCCAGTGGCCTCTCCCAGCATCGCACAACCTGCTCCTTCCTGGGCAGCAAGCCTAGCAGCGAGGCAAGCGTGGGCAAGTCTCGCCAAGGGCAGAGCAGCCTCGCGCAAGGCACTTGACTAGATCCGGCCTCTGAGCAGAGCTGGAGCTCTGCCGTCCTGGAGGCACACTCGGCTCGGCCCAAGCAGGGATTGCAGCTGCACGCGTCTTGGCTCCCTCGACTCTTCCCAAGGAGGCTCGCTTCCAAGCGGACCGTGCACTTGGCTTCCAGGCAGGGACGCCCCGTGCCTCCTGCAGGTCTTGGCACAGGGGCTGCTTCCCCTGAGCGGAGGCTGTGGGCGGCAGCCCAGACACGCAGGGGCAGGCCCCAACCACCTGCACACGTCTCTGCTGGTGGGGAGAGCACTAGGGAAATGACGTCTGTCAGGCAGCTTCTGGGCACTCACGGAGTCAGCCTCCGGGTGTGTGGGGCTGCAGACCACAGCCAGGGGCCCTGGGAAGCCTGGTGCTCTCCGTGCTGTGCTGAGTCTGGGCGGCCAAGCGAGCGCTGGAGGAGCCCTGCACTTGCCATTCCCTTCCCTATGACAGAGCTCTCACGGCTGGAGGGCTTGGCAGCGGGCACCCCACCGGCCCCTAAGCCCTCCGCAAGGACGCCTGGGGACTAGGTGCAAAGGCAAGGCAGGAGTGGAGCTGAGGCCAGGAAGGTGCCAGGAGCGTCTGCCTGTCTGGCGCAGCCTGCTCCTTCCCGGGCAGGAAGCCTAGCAGCGAGGCAAGTCTGGGCAAGGCTCGCCCAGGGCAGAGCAGCCTCACGCCAGCAACTCTGCCAGATCGGGCCTCTGAGCAGAGCTGGAGCTCTGCCGTACTGGAGGCTCACTGGGCTCCGCCCAAGGAGTGATTGCAGACGCACGCAGCTGGGCTGCCTCCTCTTCTCCCGAGGAGGCTCGCTTCCCGCGTGCTGTGCACCAGGCTTCCAGGCGGGTGCGCCCCGCGCCTCCTACAGGTCTTGGCTCAGGGGCTGCTTCCCTGGAGCTGGGGCTGCCGGCGGGAGCCCAGACACGCAGGGGCAGGCCCCACCACCTGCACACGTCTCTGCTGGGGAGCAGAGCGCTAGGGACATGACGTCTGTCAGGCACCTTCTGGGCGCCCACGGAGTCAGCCTCCGGGAGTGTGGGGCTGCAGACCACAGCCAGGGGACCTGGGAGCCTTGTGCTCTCCGTGCGGCGCTGAGTCTGGGCGGCCAAGCAACCGCTGGTGGAGCCCTGCACTTGCCCTCCCCTCCCCTCTACGAGAGGCCTCACTGCTGGAGGGCTTGGCAGTGTGCAAGCCACCGGCTCCTAAGCCTTCCCCAAGGACGCCCGGGGCCTAGATGCAAAGGCAAGGCAGGAGTGGAGCTGAGGCCAGGAAGGCGCCAGTGGCCTCTCCCAGCATCGCACAGCCTGCTCCTTCCTGGGCAGCAAGCCTAGCAGCGAGGCAAGCCTGGGCAAGTCTCGCCCAGGGCAGAGCAGCCTCGCGCAAGGCACTTGACTAGATCTGGCCTCTGAGCAGAGCTGGAGCTCTGCCGTCCTGGAGGCACACTCGGCTCGGCCCAAGCAGGGATTGCAGCTGCACGCGTCTTGGCTCCCTCGACTCTTCCCAAGGAGGCTCGCTTCCAAGCGGACCGTGCACTTGGCTTCCAGGCAGGGACGCCCCGCGCCTCCTGCAGGTCTTGGCACAGGGGCTGCTTCCCCTGAGCTGAGGCTGTGGGCGGCAGCCCAGACACGCAGGGGCAGGCCCCAACCACCTGCACACGTCTCTGCTGGTTGGGAGAGCACTAGGGAAATGACGTCTGTCAGGCAGCTTCTGGGCGCTCACGGAGTCAGCCTCCGGGTGTGTGGGGCTGCAGACCACAGCCAGGGGCCCTGGGAAGCCTGGTGCTCTCCGTGCTGTGCTGAGTCTGGGCGGCCAAGCGAGCGCTGGAGGAGCCCTGCACTTGCCATTCCCTTCCCTATGACAGAGCTCTCACGGCTGGAGGGCTTGGCAGCGGGCACCCCACCGGCCCCTAAGCCCTCCGCAAGGACGCCTGGGGACTAGGTGCAAAGGCAAGGCAGGAGTGGAGCTGAGGCCAGGAAGGCGCCAGGAGCGTCTGCCTGTCTCGCGCAGCCTGCTCCTTCCCGGGCAGGAAGCCTAGCAGCGAGGCAAGTCTGGGCAAGGCTCGCCCAGGGCAGAGCAGCCTCACGCCAGCAACTCTGCCAGATCGGGCCTCTGAGCAGAGCTGGAGCTCTGCCGTACTGGAGGCTCACTGGGCTCCGCCCAAGGAGTGATTGCAGACGCACGCAGCTGGGCTGCCTCCTCTTCTCCCGAGGAGGCTCGCTTCCCGCGTGCTGTGCACCAGGCTTCCAGGCGGGGGCGCCCCGCGCCTCCTACAGGTCTTGGCTCAGGGGCTGCTTCCCTGGAGCTGGGGCTGCCGGCGGGAGCCCAGACACGCAGGGGCAGGCCCCACCACCTGCACACGTCTCTGCTGGGGAGCAGAGCGCTAGGGACATGACGTCTGTCAGGCACCTTCTGGGCGCCCACGGAGTCAGCCTCCGGGAGTGTGGGGCTGCAGACCACAGCCAGGGGACCTGGGAGCCTTGTGCTCTCCGTGCGGCGCTGAGTCTGGGCGGCCAAGCAACCGCTGGTGGAGCCCTGCACTTGCCCTCCCCTCCCCTCTACGAGAGGCCTCACTGCTGGAGGGCTTGGCAGTGTGCAAGCCACCGGCTCCTAAGCCTTCCCCAAGGACGCCCGGGGCCTAGATGCAAAGGCAAGGCAGGAGTGGAGCTGAGGCCAGGAAGGCGCCAGTGGCCTCTCCCAGCATCGCACAACCTGCTCCTTCCTGGGCAGCAAGCCTAGCAGCGAGGCAAGCGTGGGCAAGTCTCGCCAAGGGCAGAGCAGCCTCGCGCAAGGCACTTGACTAGATCCGGCCTCTGAGCAGAGCTGGAGCTCTGCCGTCCTGGAGGCACACTCGGCTCGGCCCAAGCAGGGATTGCAGCTGCACGCGTCTTGGCTCCCTCGACTCTTCCCAAGGAGGCTCGCTTCCAAGCGGACCGTGCACTTGGCTTCCAGGCAGGGACGCCCCGCGCCTCCTGCAGGTCTTGGCACAGGGGCTGCTTCCCCTGAGCGGAGGCTGTGGGCGGCAGCCCAGACACGCAGGGGCAGGCCCCAACCACCTGCACACGTCTCTGCTGGTGGGGAGAGCACTAGGGAAATGACGTCTGTCAGGCAGCTTCTGGGCACTCACGGAGTCAGCCTCCGGGTGTGTGGGGCTGCAGACCACAGCCAGGGGCCCTGGGAAGCCTGGTGCTCTCCGTGCTGTGCTGAGTCTGGGCGGCCAAGCGACCGCTGGAGGAGCCCTGCACTTGCCATTCCCTTCCCTATGACAGAGCTCTCACGGCTGGAGGGCTTGGCAGCGGGCACCCCACCGGCCCCTAAGCCCTCCGCAAGGACCCCTGGGGACTAGGTGCAAAGGCAAGGCAGGAGTGGAGCTGAGGCCAGGAAGGCGCCAGGAGCGTCTGCCTGTCTCGCGCAGCCTGCTCCTTCCCGGGCAGGAAGCCTAGCAGCGAGGCAAGTCTGGGCAAGGCTCGCCCAGGGCAGAGCAGCCTCACGCCAGCAACTCTGCCAGATCGGGCCTCTGAGCAGAGCTGGAGCTCTGCCGTACTGGAGGCTCACTGGGCTCCGCCCAAGGAGTGATTGCAGACGCACGCAGCTGGGCTGCCTCCTCTTCTCCCGAGGAGGCTCGCTTCCCGCGTACTGTGCACTAGGCTTCCAGGCGGGGGCGCCCCGCGCCTCCTACAGGTCTTGGCTCAGGGGCTGCTTCCCTGGAGCTGGGGCTGCCGGCGGGAGCCCAGACACGCAGGGGCAGGCCCCACCACCTGCACACGTCTCTGCTGGGGAGCAGAGCGCTAGGGACATGACGTCTGTCAGGCACCTTCTGGGCGCCCACGGAGTCAGCCTCCGGGAGTGTGGGGCTGCAGACCACAGCCAGGGGACCTGGGAGCCTTGTGCTCTCCGTGCGGCGCTGAGTCTGGGCGGCCAAGCAACCGCTGGTGGAGCCCTGCACTTGCCCTCCCCTCCCCTCTACGAGAGGCCTCACTGCTGGAGGGCTTGGCAGTGTGCAAGCCACCGGCTCCTAAGCCTTCCCCAAGGACGCCCGGGGCCTAGATGCAAAGGCAAGGCAGGAGTGGAGCTGAGGCCAGGAAGGCGCCAGTGGCCTCTCCCAGCATCGCACAGCCTGCTCCTTCCTGGGCAGCAAGCCTAGCAGCGAGGCAAGCCTGGGCAAGTCTCGCCCAGGGCAGAGCAGCCTCGCGCAAGGCACTTGACTAGATCCGGCCTCTGAGCAGAGCTGGAGCTCTGCCGTCCTGGAGGCACACTCGGCTCGGCCCAAGCAGGGATTGCAGCTGCACGCGGCTTGGCTCCCTCGACTCTTCCCAAGGAGGCTCGCTTCCAAGCGGACCGTGCACTTGGCTTCCAGGCAGGGACGCCCCGCGCCTC
Organism: Budorcas taxicolor; assembly: GCF_023091745.1. Lineage (NCBI taxonomy): Eukaryota > Metazoa > Chordata > Mammalia > Artiodactyla > Bovidae > Budorcas > Budorcas taxicolor. The sequence goes on from NW_026292016.1 coordinate 51,186, forward strand.
CTGCAGGTCTTGGCAGAGGGGCTGCTTCCCCTGAGCGGAGGCTGTGGGCGGCAGCCCAGACACGCAGGGGCAGGCCCCAACCACCTGCACACGTCTCTGCTGGTGGGGAGAGCACTAGGGAAATGACATCTGTCAGGCAGCTTCTGGGCGCTCACGGAGTCAGCCTCCGGGTGTGTGGGGCTGCAGACCACAGCCAGGGGCCCTGGGAAGCCTGGTGCTCTCCGTGCTGTGCTGAGTCTGGGCGGCCAAGCGAGCGCTGGAGGAGCCCTGCACTTGCCATTCCCTTCCCTATGACAGAGCTCTCACGGCTGGAGGGCTTGGCAGCGGGCACCCCACCGGCCCCTAAGCCCTCCGCAAGGACGCCTGGGGACTAGGTGCAAAGGCAAGGCAGGAGTGGAGCTGAGGCCAGGAAGGCGCCAGGAGCGTCTGCCTGTCTCGCGCAGCCTGCTCCTTCCCGGGCAGGAAGCCTAGCAGCGAGGCAAGTCTGGGCAAGGCTCGCCCAGGGCAGAGCAGCCTCACGCCAGCAACTCTGCCAGATCGGGCCTCTGAGCAGAGCTGGAGCTCTGCCGTACTGGAGGCTCACTGGGCTCCGCCCAAGGAGTGATTGCAGACGCACGCAGCTGGGCTGCCTCCTCTTCTCCCGAGGAGGCTCGCTTCCCGCGTGCTGTGCACCAGGCTTCCAGGCGGGGGCGCCCCGCGCCTCCTACAGGTCTTGGCTCAGGGGCTGCTTCCCTGGAGCTGGGGCTGCCGGCGGGAGGCCAGACACCCAGGGGCAGGCCCCACCACCTGCACACGTCTCTGCTGGGGAGCAGAGCGCTAGGGACATGACGTCTGTCAGGCACCTTCTGGGCGCCCACGGAGTCAGCCTCCGGGAGTGTGGGGCTGCAGACCACAGCCAGGGGACCTGGGAGCCTTGTGCTCTCCGTGCGGCGCTGAGTCTGGGCGGCCAAGCAACCGCTGGTGGAGCCCTGCACTTGCCCTCCCCTCCCCTCTACGAGAGGCCTCACTGCTGGAGGGCTTGGCAGTGTGCAAGCCACCGGCTCCTAAGCCTTCCCCAAGGACGCCCGGGGCCTAGATGCAAAGGCAAGGCAGGAGTGGAGCTGAGGCCAGGAAGGCGCCAGTGGCCTCTCCCAGCATCGCACAACCTGCTCCTTCCTGGGCAGCAAGCCTAGCAGCGAGGCAAGCGTGGGCAAGTCTCGCCCAGGGCAGAGCAGCCTCGCGCAAGGCACTTGACTAGATCCGGCCTCTGAACAGAGCTGGAGCTCTGCCGTCCTGGAGGCACACTCGGCTCGGCCCAAGCAGGGATTGCAGCTGCACGCGGCTTGGCTCCCTCGACTCTTCCCAAAGAGGCTCGCTTCCAAGCGGACTGTGCACTTGGCTTCCAGGCAGGGACGCCCCGCGCCTCCTGCAGGTCTTGGCACAGGGGCTGCTTCCCCTGAGCGGAGGCTGTGGGCGGCAGCCCCGACACGCAGGGGCAGGCCCCAACCACCTGCACACGTCTCTGCTGGTGGGGAGAGCACTAGGGAAATGACGTCTGTCAGGCAGCTTCTGGGCGCTCACGGAGTCAGCCTCCGGGTGTGTGGGGCTGCAGACCACAGCCAGGGGCCCTGGGAAGCCTGGTGCTCTCCGTGCTGTGCTGAGTCTGGGCGGCCAAGCGAGCGCTGGAGGAGCCCTGCACTTGCCATTCCCTTCCCTATGACAGAGCTCTCACGGCTGGAGGGCTTGGCAGCGGGCACCCCACCGGCCCCTAAGCCCTCCGCAAGGACCCCTGGGGACTAGGTGCAAAGGCAAGGCAGGAGTGGAGCTGAGGCCAGGAAGGCGCCAGGAGCGTCTGCCTGTCTCGCGCAGCCTGCTCCTTCCCGGGCAGGAAGCCTAGCAGCGAGGCAAGTCTGGGCAAGGCTCGCCCAGGGCAGAGCAGCCTCACGCCAGCAACTCTGCCAGATCGGGCCTCTGAGCAGAGCTGGAGCTCTGCCGTACTGGAGGCTCACTGGGCTCCGCCCAAGGAGTGATTGCAGACGCACGCAGCTGGGCTGCCTCCTCTTCTCCCGAGGAGGCTCGCTTCCCGCGTGCTGTGCACCAGGCATCCAGGCGGGGGCGCCCCGCGCCTCCTACAGGTCTTGGCTCAGGGGCTGCTTCCCTGGAGCTGGGGCTGCCGGCGGGAGCCCAGACACGCAGGGGCAGGCCCCACCACCTGCACACGTCTCTGCTGGGGAGCAGAGCGCTAGGGACATGACGTCTGTCAGGCACCTTCTGGGCGCCCACGGAGTCAGCCTCCGGGAGTGTGGGGCTGCAGACCACAGCCAGGGGACCTGGGAGCCTTGTGCTCTCCGTGCGGCGCTGAGTCTGGGCGGCCAAGCAACCGCTGGTGGAGCCCTGCACTTGCCCTCCCCTCCCCTCTACGAGAGGCCTCACTGCTGGAGGGCTTGGCAGTGTGCAAGCCACCGGCTCCTAAGCCTTCCCCAAGGACGCCCGGGGCCTAGATGCAAAGGCAAGGCAGGAGTGGAGCTGAGGCCAGGAAGGCGCCAGTGGCCTCTCCCAGCATCGCACAACCTGCTCCTTCCTGGGCAGCAAGCCTAGCAGCGAGGCAAGCGTGGGCAAGTCTCGCCCAGGGCAGAGCAGCCTCGCGCAAGGCACTTGACTAGATCCGGCCTCTGAACAGAGCTGGAGCTCTGCCGTCCTGGAGGCACACTCGGCTCGGCCCAAGCAGGGATTGCAGCTGCACGCGGCTTGGCTCCCTCGACTCTTCCCAAAGAGGCTCGCTTCCAAGCGGACTGTGCACTTGGCTTCCAGGCAGGGACGCCCCGCGCCTCCTGCAGGTCTTGGCACAGGGGCTGCTTCCCCTGAGCGGAGGCTGTGGGCGGCAGCCCCGACACGCAGGGGCAGGCCCCAACCACCTGCACACGTCTCTGCTGGTGGGGAGAGCACTAGGGAAATGACGTCTGTCAGGCAGCTTCTGGGCGCTCACGGAGTCAGCCTCCGGGTGTGTGGGGCTGCAGACCACAGCCAGGGGCCCTGGGAAGCCTGGTGCTCTCCGTGCTGTGCTGAGTCTGGGCGGCCAAGCGAGCGCTGGAGGAGCCCTGCACTTGCCATTCCCTTCCCTATGACAGAGCTCTCACGGCTGGAGGGCTTGGCAGCGGGCACCCCACCGGCCCCTAAGCCCTCCGCAAGGACCCCTGGGGACTAGGTGCAAAGGCAAGGCAGGAGTGGAGCTGAGGCCAGGAAGGCGCCAGGAGCGTCTGCCTGTCTCGCGCAGCCTGCTCCTTCCCGGGCAGGAAGCCTAGCAGCGAGGCAAGTCTGGGCAAGGCTCGCCCAGGGCAGAGCAGCCTCACGCCAGCAACTCTGCCAGATCGGGCCTCTGAGCAGAGCTGGAGCTCTGCCGTACTGGAGGCTCACTGGGCTCCGCCCAAGGAGTGATTGCAGACGCACGCAGCTGGGCTGCCTCCTCTTCTCCCGAGGAGGCTCGCTTCCCGCGTGCTGTGCACCAGGCATCCAGGCGGGGGCGCCCCGCGCCTCCTACAGGTCTTGGCTCAGGGGCTGCTTCCCTGGAGCTGGGGCTGCCGGCGGGAGCCCAGACACGCAGGGGCAGGCCCCACCACCTGCACACGTCTCTGCTGGGGAGCAGAGCGCTAGGGACATGACGTCTGTCAGGCACCTTCTGGGCGCCCACGGAGTCAGCCTCCGGGAGTGTGGGGCTGCAGACCACAGCCAGGGGACCTGGGAGCCTTGTGCTCTCCGTGCGGCGCTGAGTCTGGGCGGCCAAGCAACCGCTGGTGGAGCCCTGCACTTGCCCTCCCCTCCCCTCTACGAGAGGCCTCACTGCTGGAGGGCTTGGCAGTGTGCAAGCCACCGGCTCCTAAGCCTTCCCCAAGGACGCCCGGGGCCTAGATGCAAAGGCAAGGCAGGAGTGGAGCTGAGGCCAGGAAGGCGCCAGTGGCCTCTCCCAGCATCGCACAACCTGCTCCTTCCTGGGCAGCAAGCCTAGCAGCGAGGCAAGCCTGGGCAAGTCTCGCCCAGGGCAGAGCAGCCTCGCGCAAGGCACTTGACTAGATCCGGCCTCTGAGCAGAGCTGGAGCTCTGCCGTCCTGGAGGCACACTCGGCTCGGCCCAAGCAGGGATTGCAGCTGCACGCGTCTTGGCTCCCTCGACTCTTCCCAAGGAGGCTCGCTTCCAAGCGGACCGTGCACTTGGCTTCCAGGCAGGGACGCCCCGCGCCTCCTGCAGGTCTTGGCAGAGGGGCTGCTTCCCCTGAGCGGAGGCTGTGGGCGGCAGCCCAGACACGCAGGGGCAGGCCCCAACCACCTGCACACGTCTCTGCTGGTGGGGAGAGCACTAGGGAAATGACATCTGTCAGGCAGCTTCTGGGCGCTCACGGAGTCAGCCTCCGGGTGTGTGGGGCTGCAGACCACAGCCAGGGGCCCTGGGAAGCCTGGTGCTCTCCGTGCTGTGCTGAGTCTGGGCGGCCAAGCGAGCGCTGGAGGAGCCCTGCACTTGCCATTCCCTTCCCTATGACAGAGCTCTCACGGCTGGAGGGCTTGGCAGCGGGCACCCCACCGGCCCCTAAGCCCTCCGCAAGGACGCCTGGGGACTAGGTGCAAAGGCAAGGCAGGAGTGGAGCTGAGGCCAGGAAGGCGCCAGGAGCGTCTGCCTGTCTCGCGCAGCCTGCTCCTTCCCGGGCAGGAAGCCTAGCAGCGACGCAAGTCTGGGCAAGGCTCGCCCAGGGCAGAGCAGCCTCACGCCAGCAACTCTGCCAGATCGGGCCTCTGAGCAGAGCTGGAGCTCTGCCGTACTGGAGGCTCACTGGGCTCCGCCCAAGGAGTGATTGCAGACGCACGCAGCTGGGCTGCCTCCTCTTCTCCCGAGGAGGCTCGCTTCCCGCGTGCTGTGCACCAGGCTTCCAGGCGGGGGCGCCCCGCGCCTCCTACAGGTCTTGGCTCAGGGGCTGCTTCCCTGGAGCTGGGGCTGCCGGCGGGAGGCCAGACACCCAGGGGCAGGCCCCACCACCTGCACACGTCTCTGCTGGGGAGCAGAGCGCTAGGGACATGACGTCTGTCAGGCACCTTCTGGGCGCCCACGGAGTCAGCCTCCGGGAGTGTGGGGCTGCAGACCACAGCCAGGGGACCTGGGAGCCTTGTGCTCTCCGTGCGGCGCTGAGTCTGGGCGGCCAAGCAACCGCTGGTGGAGCCCTGCACTTGCCCTCCCCTCCCCTCTACGAGAGGCCTCACTGCTGGAGGGCTTGGCAGTGTGCAAGCCACCGGCTCCTAAGCCTTCCCCAAGGACGCCCGGGGCCTAGATGCAAAGGCAAGGCAGGAGTGGAGCTGAGGCCAGGAAGGCGCCAGTGGCCTCTCCCAGCATCGCACAACCTGCTCCTTCCTGGGCAGCAAGCCTAGCAGCGAGGCAAGCGTGGGCAAGTCTCGCCCAGGGCAGAGCAGCCTCGCGCAAGGCACTTGACTAGATCCGGCCTCTGAGCAGAGCTGGAGCTCTGCCGTCCTGGAGGCACACTCGGCTCGGCCCAAGCAGGGATTGCAGCTGCACGCGTCTTGGCTCCCTCGACTCTTCCCAAGGAGGCTCGCTTCCAAGCGGACCGTGCACTTGGCTTCCAGGCAGGGACGCCCCGCGCCTCCTGCAGGTCTTGGCAGAGGGGCTGCTTCCCCTGAGCGGAGGCTGTGGGCGGCAGCCCAGACACGCAGGGGCAGGCCCCAACCACCTGCACACGTCTCTGCTGGTGGGGAGAGCACTAGGGAAATGACATCTGTCAGGCAGCTTCTGGGCGCTCACGGAGTCAGCCTCCGGGTGTGTGGGGCTGCAGACCACAGCCAGGGGCCCTGGGAAGCCTGGTGCTCTCCGTGCTGTGCTGAGTCTGGGCGGCCAAGCGAGCGCTGGAGGAGCCCTGCACTTGCCATTCCCTTCCCTATGACAGAGCTCTCACGGCTGGAGGGCTTGGCAGCGGGCACCCCACCGGCCCCTAAGCCCTCCGCAAGGACGCCTGGGGACTAGGTGCAAAGGCAAGGCAGGAGTGGAGCTGAGGCCAGGAAGGCGCCAGGAGCGTCTGCCTGTCTCGCACAGCCTGCTCCTTCCCGGGCAGGAAGCCTAGCAGCGAGGCAAGTCTGGGCAAGGCTCGCCCAGGGCAGAGCAGCCTCACGCCAGCAACTCTGCCAGATCGGGCCTCTGAGCAGAGCTGGAGCTCTGCCGTACTGGAGGCTCACTGGGCTCCGCCCAAGGAGTGATTGCAGACGCACGCAGCTGGGCTGCCTCCTCTTCTCCCGAGGAGGCTCGCTTCCCGCGTGCTGTGCACCAGGCTTCCAGGCGGGGGCGCCCCGCGCCTCCTACAGGTCTTGGCTCAGGGGCTGCTTCCCTGGAGCTGGGGCTGCCGGCGGGAGCCCAGACACCCAGGGGCAGGCCCCACCACCTGCACACGTCTCTGCTGGGGAGCAGAGCGCTAGGGACATGACGTCTGTCAGGCACCTTCTGGGCGCCCACGGAGTCAGCCTCCGGGAGTGTGGGGCTGCAGACCACAGCCAGGGGACCTGGGAGCCTTGTGCTCTCCGTGCGGCGCTGAGTCTGGGCGGCCAAGCAACCGCTGGTGGAGCCCTGCACTTGCCCTCCCCTCCCCTCTACGAGAGGCCTCACTGCTGGAGGGCTTGGCAGTGTGCAAGCCACCGGCTCCTAAGCCTTCCCCAAGGACGCCCGGGGCCTAGATGCAAAGGCAAGGCAGGAGTGGAGCTGAGGCCAGGAAGGCGCCAGTGGCCTCTCCCAGCATCGCACAACCTGCTCCTTCCTGGGCAGCAAGCCTAGCAGCGAGGCAAGCGTGGGCAAGTCTCGCCCAGGGCAGAGCAGCCTCGCGCAAGGCACTTGACTAGATCCGGCCTCTGAACAGAGCTGGAGCTCTGCCGTCCTGGAGGCACACTCGGCTCGGCCCAAGCAGGGATTGCAGCTGCACGCGGCTTGGCTCCCTCGACTCTTCCCAAAGAGGCTCGCTTCCAAGCGGACTGTGCACTTGGCTTCCAGGCAGGGACGCCCCGCGCCTCCTGCAGGTCTTGGCACAGGGGCTGCTTCCCCTGAGCGGAGGCTGTGGGCGGCAGCCCCGACACGCAGGGGCAGGCCCCAACCACCTGCACACGTCTCTGCTGGTGGGGAGAGCACTAGGGAAATGACGTCTGTCAGGCAGCTTCTGGGCGCTCACGGAGTCAGCCTCCGGGTGTGTGGGGCTGCAGACCACAGCCAGGGGCCCTGGGAAGCCTGGTGCTCTCCGTGCTGTGCTGAGTCTGGGCGGCCAAGCGAGCGCTGGAGGAGCCCTGCACTTGCCATTCCCTTCCCTATGACAGAGCTCTCACGGCTGGAGGGCTTGGCAGCGGGCACCCCACCGGCCCCTAAGCCCTCCGCAAGGACCCCTGGGGACTAGGTGCAAAGGCAAGGCAGGAGTGGAGCTGAGGCCAGGAAGGCGCCAGGAGCGTCTGCCTGTCTCGCGCAGCCTGCTCCTTCCCGGGCAGGAAGCCTAGCAGCGAGGCAAGTCTGGGCAAGGCTCGCCCAGGGCAGAGCAGCCTCACGCCAGCAACTCTGCCAGATCGGGCCTCTGAGCAGAGCTGGAGCTCTGCCGTACTGGAGGCTCACTGGGCTCCGCCCAAGGAGTGATTGCAGACGCACGCAGCTGGGCTGCCTCCTCTTCTCCCGAGGAGGCTCGCTTCCCGCGTGCTGTGCACTAGGCTTCCAGGCGGGGGCGCCCCGCGCCTCCTACAGGTCTTGGCTCAGGGGCTGCTTCCCTGGAGCTGGGGCTGCCGGCGGGAGCCCAGACACGCAGGGGCAGGCCCCACCACCTGCACACGTCTCTGCTGGGGAGCAGAGCGCTAGGGACATGACGTCTGTCAGGCACCTTCTGGGCGCCCACGGAGTCAGCCTCCGGGAGTGTGGGGCTGCAGACCACAGCCAGGGGACCTGGGAGCCTTGTGCTCTCCGTGCGGCGCTGAGTCTGGGCGGCCAAGCAACCGCTGGTGGAGCCCTGCACTTGCCCTCCCCTCCCCTCTACGAGAGGCCTCACTGCTGGAGGGCTTGGCAGTGTGCAAGCCACCGGCTCCTAAGCCTTCCCCAAGGACGCCCGGGGCCTAGATGCAAAGGCAAGGCAGGAGTGGAGCTGAGGCCAGGAAGGCGCCAGTGGCCTCTCCCAGCATCGCACAGCCTGCTCCTTCCTGGGCAGCAAGCCTAGCAGCGAGGCAAGCGTGGGCAAGTCTCGCCCAGGGCAGAGCAGCCTCGCGCAAGGCACTTGACTAGATCCGGCCTCTGAGCAGAGCTGGAGCTCTGCCGTCCTGGAGGCACACTCGGCTCGGCCCAAGCAGGGATTGCAGCTGCACGCGTCTTGGCTCCCTCGACTCTTCCCAAGGAGGCTCGCTTCCAAGCGGACCGTGCACTTGGCTTCCAGGCAGGGACGCCCCGCGCCTCCTGCAGGTCTTGGCAGAGGGGCTGCTTCCCCTGAGCGGAGGCTGTGGGCGGCAGCCCAGACACGCAGGGGCAGGCCCCAACCACCTGCACACGTCTCTGCTGGTGGGGAGAGCACTAGGGAAATGACATCTGTCAGGCAGCTTCTGGGCGCTCACGGAGTCAGCCTCCGGGTGTGTGGGGCTGCAGACCACAGCCAGGGGCCCTGGGAAGCCTGGTGCTCTCCGTGCTGTGCTGAGTCTGGGCGGCCAAGCGAGCGCTGGAGGAGCCCTGCACTTGCCATTCCCTTCCCTATGACAGAGCTCTCACGGCTGGAGGGCTTGGCAGCGGGCACCCCACCGGCCCCTAAGCCCTCCGCAAGGACGCCTGGGGACTAGGTGCAAAGGCAAGGCAGGAGTGGAGCTGAGGCCAGGAAGGCGCCAGGAGCGTCTGCCTGTCTCGCGCAGCCTGCTCCTTCCCGGGCAGGAAGCCTAGCAGCGAGGCAAGTCTGGGCAAGGCTCGCCCAGGGCAGAGCAGCCTCACGCCAGCAACTCTGCCAGATCGGGCCTCTGAGCAGAGCTGGAGCTCTGCCGTACTGGAGGCTCACTGGGCTCCGCCCAAGGAGTGATTGCAGACGCACGCAGCTGGGCTGCCTCCTCTTCTCCCGAGGAGGCTCGCTTCCCGCGTGCTGTGCACCAGGCTTCCAGGCGGGGGCGCCCCGCGCCTCCTACAGGTCTTGGCTCAGGGGCTGCTTCCCTGGAGCTGGGGCTGCCGGCGGGAGGCCAGACACCCAGGGGCAGGCCCCACCACCTGCACACGTCTCTGCTGGGGAGCAGAGCGCTAGGGACATGACGTCTGTCAGGCACCTTCTGGGCGCCCACGGAGTCAGCCTCCGGGAGTGTGGGGCTGCAGACCACAGCCAGGGGACCTGGGAGCCTTGTGCTCTCCGTGCGGCGCTGAGTCTGGGCGGCCAAGCAACCGCTGGTGGAGCCCTGCACTTGCCCTCCCCTCCCCTCTACGAGAGGCCTCACTGCTGGAGGGCTTGGCAGTGTGCAAGCCACCGGCTCCTAAGCCTTCCCCAAGGACGCCCGGGGCCTAGATGCAAAGGCAAGGCAGGAGTGGAGCTGAGGCCAGGAAGGCGCCAGTGGCCTCTCCCAGCATCGCACAACCTGCTCCTTCCTGGGCAGCAAGCCTAGCAGCGAGGCAAGCGTGGGCAAGTCTCGCCCAGGGCAGAGCAGCCTCGCGCAAGGCACTTGACTAGATCCGGCCTCTGAGCAGAGCTGGAGCTCTGCCGTCCTGGAGGCACACTCGGCTCGGCCCAAGCAGGGATTGCAGCTGCACGCGTCTTGGCTCCCTCGACTCTTCCCAAGGAGGCTCGCTTCCAAGCGGACCGTGCACTTGGCTTCCAGGCAGGGACGCCCCGCGCCTCCTGCAGGTCTTGGCAGAGGGGCTGCTTCCCCTGAGCGGAGGCTGTGGGCGGCAGCCCAGACACGCAGGGGCAGGCCCCAACCACCTGCACACGTCTCTGCTGGTGGGGAGAGCACTAGGGAAATGACATCTGTCAGGCAGCTTCTGGGCGCTCACGGAGTCAGCCTCCGGGTGTGTGGGGCTGCAGACCACAGCCAGGGGCCCTGGGAAGCCTGGTGCTCTCCGTGCTGTGCTGAGTCTGGGCGGCCAAGCGAGCGCTGGAGGAGCCCTGCACTTGCCATTCCCTTCCCTATGACAGAGCTCTCACGGCTGGAGGGCTTGGCAGCGGGCACCCCACCGGCCCCTAAGCCCTCCGCAAGGACGCCTGGGGACTAGGTGCAAAGGCAAGGCAGGAGTGGAGCTGAGGCCAGGAAGGCGCCAGGAGCGTCTGCCTGTCTCGCGCAGCCTGCTCCTTCCCGGGCAGGAAGCCTAGCAGCGAGGCAAGTCTGGGCAAGGCTCGCCCAGGGCAGAGCAGCCTCACGCCAGCAACTCTGCCAGATCGGGCCTCTGAGCAGAGCTGGAGCTCTGCCGTACTGGAGGCTCACTGGGCTCCGCCCAAGGAGTGATTGCAGACGCACGCAGCTGGGCTGCCTCCTCTTCTCCCGAGGAGGCTCGCTTCCCGCGTGCTGTGCACCAGGCTTCCAGGCGGGGGCGCCCCGCGCCTCCTACAGGTCTTGGCTCAGGGGCTGCTTCCCTGGAGCTGGGGCTGCCGGCGGGAGGCCAGACACGCAGGGGCAGGCCCCACCACCTGCACACGTCTCTGCTGGGGAGCAGAGCGCTAGGGACATGACGTCTGTCAGGCACCTTCTGGGCGCCCACGGAGTCAGCCTCCGGGAGTGTGGGGCTGCAGACCACAGCCAGGGGACCTGGGAGCCTTGTGCTCTCCGTGCGGCGCTGAGTCTGGGCGGCCAAGCAACCGCTGGTGGAGCCCTGCACTTGCCCTCCCCTCCCCTCTACGAGAGGCCTCACTGCTGGAGGGCTTGGCAGTGTGCAAGCCACCGGCTCCTAAGCCTTCCCCAAGGACGCCCGGGGCCTAGATGCAAAGGCAAGGCAGGAGTGGAGCTGAGGCCAGGAAGGCGCCAGTGGCCTCTCCCAGCATCGCACAACCTGCTCCTTCCTGGGCAGCAAGCCTAGCAGCGAGGCAAGCGTGGGCAAGTCTCGCCCAGGGCAGAGCAGCCTCGCGCAAGGCACTTGACTAGATCCGGCCTCTGAACAGAGCTGGAGCTCTGCCGTCCTGGAGGCACACTCGGCTCGGCCCAAGCAGGGATTGCAGCTGCACGCGGCTTGGCTCCCTCGACTCTTCCCAAAGAGGCTCGCTTCCAAGCGGACTGTGCACTTGGCTTCCAGGCAGGGACGCCCCGCGCCTCCTGCAGGTCTTGGCACAGGGGCTGCTTCCCCTGAGCGGAGGCTGTGGGCGGCAGCCCCGACACGCAGGGGCAGGCCCCAACCACCTGCACACGTCTCTGCTGGTGGGGAGAGCACTAGGGAAATGACGTCTGTCAGGCAGCTTCTGGGCGCTCACGGAGTCAGCCTCCGGGTGTGTGGGGCTGCAGACCACAGCCAGGGGCCCTGGGAAGCCTGGTGCTCTCCGTGCTGTGCTGAGTCTGGGCGGCCAAGCGAGCGCTGGAGGAGCCCTGCACTTGCCATTCCCTTCCCTATGACAGAGCTCTCACGGCTGGAGGGCTTGGCAGCGGGCACCCCACCGGCCCCTAAGCCCTCCGCAAGGACCCCTGGGGACTAGGTGCAAAGGCAAGGCAGGAGTGGAGCTGAGGCCAGGAAGGCGCCAGGAGCGTCTGCCTGTCTCGCGCAGCCTGCTCCTTCCCGGGCAGGAAGCCTAGCAGCGAGGCAAGTCTGGGCAAGGCTCGCCCAGGGCAGAGCAGCCTCACGCCAGCAACTCTGCCAGATCGGGCCTCTGAGCAGAGCTGGAGCTCTGCCGTACTGGAGGCTCACTGGGCTCCGCCCAAGGAGTGATTGCAGACGCACGCAGCTGGGCTGCCTCCTCTTCTCCCGAGGAGGCTCGCTTCCCGCGTGCTGTGCACTAGGCTTCCAGGCGGGGGCGCCCCGCGCCTCCTACAGGTCTTGGCTCAGGGGCTGCTTCCCTGGAGCTGGGGCTGCCGGCGGGAGCCCAGACACGCAGGGGCAGGCCCCACCACCTGCACACGTCTCTGCTGGGGAGCAGAGCGCTAGGGACATGACGTCTGTCAGGCACCTTCTGGGCGCCCACGGAGTCAGCCTCCGGGAGTGTGGGGCTGCAGACCACAGCCAGGGGACCTGGGAGCCTTGTGCTCTCCGTGCGGCGCTGAGTCTGGGCGGCCAAGCAACCGCTGGTGGAGCCCTGCACTTGCCCTCCCCTCCCCTCTACGAGAGGCCTCACTGCTGGAGGGCTTGGCAGTGTGCAAGCCACCGGCTCCTAAGCCTTCCCCAAGGACGCCCGGGGCCTAGATGCAAAGGCAAGGCAGGAGTGGAGCTGAGGCCAGGAAGGCGCCAGTGGCCTCTCCCAGCATCACACAGCCTGCTCCTTCCTGGGCAGCAAGCCTAGCAGCGAGGCAAGCCTGGGCAAGTCTCGCCCAGGGCAGAGCAGCCTCGCGCAAGGCACTTGACTAGATCCGGCCTCTGAGCAGAGCTGGAGCTCTGCCGTCCTGGAGGCACACTCGGCTCGGCCCAAGCAGGGATTGCAGCTGCACGCGGCTTGGCTCCCTCGACTCTTCCCAAGGAGGCTCGCTTCCAAGCGGACCGTGCACTTGGCTTCCAGGCAGGGACGCCCCGCGCCTCCTGCAGGTCTTGGCAGAGGGGCTGCTTCCCCTGAGCGGAGGCTGTGGGCGGCAGCCCAGACACGCAGGGGCAGGCCCCAACCACCTGCACACGTCTCTGCTGGTGGGGAGAGCACTAGGGAAATGACATCTGTCAGGCAGCTTCTGGGCGCTCACGGAGTCAGCCTCCGGGTGTGTGGGGCTGCAGACCACAGCCAGGGGCCCTGGGAAGCCTGGTGCTCTCCGTGCTGTGCTGAGTCTGGGCGGCCAAGCGAGCGCTGGAGGAGCCCTGCACTTGCCATTCCCTTCCCTATGACAGAGCTCTCACGGCTGGAGGGCTTGGCAGCGGGCACCCCACCGGCCCCTAAGCCCTCCGCAAGGACGCCTGGGGACTAGGTGCAAAGGCAAGGCAGGAGTGGAGCTGAGGCCAGGAAGGCGCCAGGAGCGTCTGCCTGTCTCGCGCAGCCTGCTCCTTCCCGGGCAGGAAGCCTAGCAGCGAGGCAAGTCTGGGCAAGGCTCGCCCAGGGCAGAGCAGCCTCACGCCAGCAACTCTGCCAGATCGGGCCTCTGAGCAGAGCTGGAGCTCTGCCGTACTGGAGGCTCACTGGGCTCCGCCCAAGGAGTGATTGCAGACGCACGCAGCTGGGCTGCCTCCTCTTCTCCCGAGGAGGCTCGCTTCCCGCGTGCTGTGCACCAGGCTTCCAGGCGGGGGCGCCCCGCGCCTCCTACAGGTCTTGGCTCAGGGGCTGCTTCCCTGGAGCTGGGGCTGCCGGCGGGAGGCCAGACACGCAGGGGCAGGCCCCACCACCTGCACACGTCTCTGCTGGGGAGCAGAGCGCTAGGGACATGACGTCTGTCAGGCACCTTCTGGGCGCCCACGGAGTCAGCCTCCGGGAGTGTGGGGCTGCAGACCACAGCCAGGGGACCTGGGAGCCTTGTGCTCTCCGTGCGGCGCTGAGTCTGGGCGGCCAAGCAACCGCTGGTGGAGCCCTGCACTTGCCCTCCCCTCCCCTCTACGAGAGGCCTCACTGCTGGAGGGCTTGGCAGTGTGCAAGCCACCGGCTCCTAAGCCTTCCCCAAGGACGCCCGGGGCCTAGATGCAAAGGCAAGGCAGGAGTGGAGCTGAGGCCAGGAAGGCGCCAGTGGCCTCTCCCAGCATCGCACAACCTGCTCCTTCCTGGGCAGCAAGCCTAGCAGCGAGGCAAGCGTGGGCAAGTCTCGCCCAGGGCAGAGCAGCCTCGCGCAAGGCACTTGACTAGATCCGGCCTCTGAACAGAGCTGGAGCTCTGCCGTCCTGGAGGCACACTCGGCTCGGCCCAAGCAGGGATTGCAGCTGCACGCGGCTTGGCTCCCTCGACTCTTCCCAAAGAGGCTCGCTTCCAAGCGGACTGTGCACTTGGCTTCCAGGCAGGGACGCCCCGCGCCTCCTGCAGGTCTTGGCACAGGGGCTGCTTCCCCTGAGCGGAGGCTGTGGGCGGCAGCCCCGACACGCAGGGGCAGGCCCCAACCACCTGCACACGTCTCTGCTGGTGGGGAGAGCACTAGGGAAATGACGTCTGTCAGGCAGCTTCTGGGCGCTCACGGAGTCAGCCTCCGGGTGTGTGGGGCTGCAGACCACAGCCAGGGGCCCTGGGAAGCCTGGTGCTCTCCGTGCTGTGCTGAGTCTGGGCGGCCAAGCGAGCGCTGGAGGAGCCCTGCACTTGCCATTCCCTTCCCTATGACAGAGCTCTCACGGCTGGAGGGCTTGGCAGCGGGCACCCCACCGGCCCCTAAGCCCTAAGCAAGGACCCCTGGGGACTAGGTGCAAAGGCAAGGCAGGAGTGGAGCTGAGGCCAGGAAGGCGCCAGGAGCGTCTGCCTGTCTCGCGCAGCCTGCTCCTTCCCGGGCAGGAAGCCTAGCAGCGAGGCAAGTCTGGGCAAGGCTCGCCCAGGGCAGAGCAGCCTCACGCCAGCAACTCTGCCAGATCGGGCCTCTGAGCAGAGCTGGAGCTCTGCCGTACTGGAGGCTCACTGGGCTCCGCCCAAGGAGTGATTGCAGACGCACGCAGCTGGGCTGCCTCCTCTTCTCCCGAGGAGGCTCGCTTCCCGCGTGCTGTGCACTAGGCTTCCAGGCGGGGGCGCCCCGCGCCTCCTACAGGTCTTGGCTCAGGGGCTGCTTCCCTGGAGCTGGGGCTGCCGGCGGGAGCCCAGACACGCAGGGGCAGGCCCCACCACCTGCACACGTCTCTGCTGGGGAGCAGAGCGCTAGGGACATGACGTCTGTCAGGCACCTTCTGGGCGCCCACGGAGTCAGCCTCCGGGAGTGTGGGGCTGCAGACCACAGCCAGGGGACCTGGGAGCCTTGTGCTCTCCGTGCGGCGCTGAGTCTGGGCGGCCAAGCAACCGCTGGTGGAGCCCTGCACTTGCCCTCCCCTCCCCTCTACGAGAGGCCTCACTGCTGGAGGGCTTGGCAGTGTGCAAGCCACCGGCTCCTAAGCCTTCCCCAAGGACGCCCGGGGCCTAGATGCAAAGGCAAGGCAGGAGTGGAGCTGAGGCCAGGAAGGCGCCAGTGGCCTCTCCCAGCATCGCACAGCCTGCTCCTTCCTGGGCAGCAAGCCTAGCAGCGAGGCAAGCCTGGGCAAGTCTCGCCCAGGGCAGAGCAGCCTCGCGCAAGGCACTTGACTAGATCCGGCCTCTGAGCAGAGCTGGAGCTCTGCCGTCCTGGAGGCACACTCGGCTCGGCCCAAGCAGGGATTGCAGCTGCACGCGGCTTGGCTCCCTCGACTCTTCCCAAGGAGGCTCGCTTCCAAGCGGACCGTGCACTTGGCTTCCAGGCAGGGACGCCCCGCGCCTCCTGCAGGTCTTGGCAGAGGGGCTGCTTCCCCTGAGCGGAGGCTGTGGGCGGCAGCCCAGACACGCAGGGGCAGGCCCCAACCACCTGCACACGTCTCTGCTGGTGGGGAGAGCACTAGGGAAATGACATCTGTCAGGCAGCTTCTGGGCGCTCACGGAGTCAGCCTCCGGGTGTGTGGGGCTGCAGACCACAGCCAGGGGCCCTGGGAAGCCTGCTGCTCTCCGTGCTGTGCTGAGTCTGGGCGGCCAAGCGAGCGCTGGAGGAGCCCTGCACTTGCCATTCCCTTCCCTATGACAGAGCTCTCACGGCTGGAGGGCTTGGCAGCGGGCACCCCACTGGCCCCTAAGCCCTCCGCAAGGACGCCTGGGGACTAGGTGCAAAGGCAAGGCAGGAGTGGAGCTGAGGCCAGGAAGGCGCCAGGAGCGTCTGCCTGTCTCGCGCAGCCTGCTCCTTCCCGGGCAGGAAGCCTAGCAGCGAGGCAAGTCTGGGCAAGGCTCGCCCAGGGCAGAGCAGCCTCACGCCAGCAACTCTGCCAGATCGGGCCTCTGAGCAGAGCTGGAGCTCTGCCGTACTGGAGGCTCACTGGGCTCCGCCCAAGGAGTGATTGCAGACGCACGCAGCTGGGCTGCCTCCTCTTCTCCCGAGGAGGCTCGCTTCCCGCGTGCTGTGCACCAGGCTTCCAGGCGGGGGCGCCCCGCGCCTCCTACAGGTCTTGGCTCAGGGGCTGCTTCCCTGGAGCTGGGGCTGCCGGCGGGAGGCCAGACACCCAGGGGCAGGCCCCACCACCTGCACACGTCTCTGCTGGGGAGCAGAGCGCTAGGGACATGACGTCTGTCAGGCACCTTCTGGGCGCCCACGGAGTCAGCCTCCGGGAGTGTGGGGCTGCAGACCACAGCCAGGGGACCTGGGAGCCTTGTGCTCTCCGTGCGGCGCTGAGTCTGGGCGGCCAAGCAACCGCTGGTGGAGCCCTGCACTTGCCCTCCCCTCCCCTCTACGAGAGGCCTCACTGCTGGAGGGCTTGGCAGTGTGCAAGCCACCGGCTCCTAAGCCTTCCCCAAGGACGCCCGGGGCCTAGATGCAAAGGCAAGGCAGGAGTGGAGCTGAGGCCAGGAAGGCGCCAGTGGCCTCTCCCAGCATCGCACAACCTGCTCCTTCCTGGGCAGCAAGCCTAGCAGCGAGGCAAGCGTGGGCAAGTCTCGCCCAGGGCAGAGCAGCCTCGCGCAAGGCACTTGACTTGATCCGGCCTCTGAACAGAGCTGGAGCTCTGCCGTCCTGGAGGCACACTCGGCTCGGCCCAAGCAGGGATTGCAGCTGCACGCGGCTTGGCTCCCTCGACTCTTCCCAAAGAGGCTCGCTTCCAAGCGGACTGTGCACTTGGCTTCCAGGCAGGGACGCCCCGCGCCTCCTGCAGGTCTTGGCACAGGGGCTGCTTCCCCTGAGCGGAGGCTGTGGGCGGCAGCCCCGACACGCAGGGGCAGGCCCCAACCACCTGCACACGTCTCTGCTGGTGGGGAGAGCACTAGGGAAATGACGTCTGTCAGGCAGCTTCTGGGCGCTCACGGAGTCAGCCTCCGGGTGTGTGGGGCTGCAGACCACAGCCAGGGGCCCTGGGAAGCCTGGTGCTCTCCGTGCTGTGCTGAGTCTGGGCGGCCAAGCGAGCGCTGGAGGAGCCCTGCACTTGCCATTCCCTTCCCTATGACAGAGCTCTCACGGCTGGAGGGCTTGGCAGCGGGCACCCCACCGGCCCCTAAGCCCTCCGCAAGGACCCCTGGGGACTAGGTGCAAAGGCAAGGCAGGAGTGGAGCTGAGGCCAGGAAGGCGCCAGGAGCGTCTGCCTGTCTCGCGCAGCCTGCTCCTTCCCGGGCAGGAAGCCTAGCAGCGAGGCAAGTCTGGGCAAGGCTCGCCCAGGGCAGAGCAGCCTCACGCCAGCAACTCTGCCAGATCGGGCCTCTGAGCAGAGCTGGAGCTCTGCCGTACTGGAGGCTCACTGGGCTCCGCCCAAGGAGTGATTGCAGACGCACGCAGCTGGGCTGCCTCCTCTTCTCCCGAGGAGGCTCGCTTCCCGCGTGCTGTGCACCAGGCTTCCAGGCGGGGGCGCCCCGCGCCTCCTACAGGTCTTGCCTCAGGGGCTGCTTCCCTGGAGCTGGGGCTGCCGGCGGGAGCCCAGACACGCAGGGGCAGGCCCCACCACCTGCACACGTCTCTGCTGGGGAGCAGAGCGCTAGGGACATGACGTCTGTCAGGCACCTTCTGGGCGCCCACGGAGTCAGCCTCCGGGAGTGTGGGGCTGCAGACCACAGCCAGGGGACCTGGGAGCCTTGTGCTCTCCGTGCGGCGCTGAGTCTGGGCGGCCAAGCAACCGCTGGTGGAGCCCTGCACTTGCCCTCCCCTCCCCTCTACGAGAGGCCTCACTGCTGGAGGGCTTGGCAGTGTGCAAGCCACCGGCTCCTAAGCCTTCCCCAAGGACGCCCGGGGCCTAGATGCAAAGGCAAGGCAGGAGTGGAGCTGAGGCCAGGAAGGCGCCAGTGGCCTCTCCCAGCATCGCACAACCTGCTCCTTCCTGGGCAGCAAGCCTAGCAGCGAGGCAAGCGTGGGCAAGTCTCGCCCAGGGCAGAGCAGCCTCGCGCAAGGCACTTGACTAGATCCGGCCTCTGAGCAGAGCTGGAGCTCTGCCGTCCTGGAGGCACACTCGGCTCGGCCCAAGCAGGGATTGCAGCTGCACGCGTCTTGGCTCCCTCGACTCTTCCCAAGGAGGCTCGCTTCCAAGCGGACCGTGCACTTGGCTTCCAGGCAGGGACGCCCCGCGCCTCCTGTAGGTCTTGGCAGAGGGGCTGCTTCCCCTGAGCGGAGGCTGTGGGCGGCAGCCCAGACACGCAGGGGCAGGCCCCAACCACCTGCACACGTCTCTGCTTGTGGGGAGAGCACTAGGGAAATGACATCTGTCAGGCAGCTTCTGGGCGCTCACGGAGTCAGCCTCCGGGTGTGTGGGGCTGCAGACCACAGCCAGGGGCCCTGGGAAGCCTGGTGCTCTCCGTGCTGTGCTGAGTCTGGGCGGCCAAGCGAGCGCTGGAGGAGCCCTGCACTTGCCATTCCCTTCCCTATGACAGAGCTCTCACGGCTGGAGGGCTTGGCAGCGGGCACCCCACCGGCCCCTAAGCCCTCCGCAAGGACGCCTGGGGACTAGGTGCAAAGGCAAGGCAGGAGTGGAGCTGAGGCCAGGAAGGCGCCAGGAGCGTCTGCCTGTCTGGCGCAGCCTGCTCCTTCCCGGGCAGGAAGCCTAGCAGCGAGGCAAGTCTGGGCAAGGCTCGCCCAGGGCAGAGCAGCCTCACGCCAGCAACTCTGCCAGATCGGGCCTCTGAGCAGAGCTGGAGCTCTGCCGTACTGGAGGCTCACTGGGCTCCGCCCAAGGAGTGATTGCAGACGCACGCAGCTGGGCTGCCTCCTCTTCTCCCGAGGAGGCTCGCTTCCCGCGTGCTGTGCACCAGGCTTCCAGGCGGGGGCGCCCCGCGCCTCCTACAGGTCTTGGCTCAGGGGCTGCTTCCCTGGAGCTGGGGCTGCCGGCGGGAGGCCAGACACCCAGGGGCAGGCCCCACCACCTGCACACGTCTCTGCTGGGGAGCAGAGCGCTAGGGACATGACGTCTGTCAGGCACCTTCTGGGCGCCCACGGAGTCAGCCTCCGGGAGTGTGGGGCTGCAGACCACAGCCAGGGGACCTGGGAGCCTTGTGCTCTCCGTGCGGCGCTGAGTCTGGGCGGCCAAGCAACCGCTGGTGGAGCCCTGCACTTGCCCTCCCCTCCCCTCTACGAGAGGCCTCACTGCTGGAGGGCTTGGCAGTGTGCAAGCCACCGGCTCCTAAGCCTTCCCCAAGGACGCCCGGGGCCTAGATGCAAAGGCAAGGCAGGAGTGGAGCTGAGGCCAGGAAGGCGCCAGTGGCCTCTCCCAGCATCGCACAACCTGCTCCTTCCTGGGCAGCAAGCCTAGCAGCGAGGCAAGCGTGGGCAAGTCTCGCCCAGGGCAGAGCAGCCTCGCGCAAGGCACTTGACTAGATCCGGCCTCTGAACAGAGCTGGAGCTCTGCCGTCCTGGAGGCACACTCGGCTCGGCCCAAGCAGGGATTGCAGCTGCACGTGGCTTGGCTCCCTCGACTCTTCCCAAAGAGGCTCGCTTCCAAGCGGACTGTGCACTTGGCTTCCAGGCAGGGACGCCCCGCGCCTCCTGCAGGTCTTGGCACAGGGGCTGCTTCCCCTGAGCGGAGGCTGTGGGCGGCAGCCCCGACACGCAGGGGCAGGCCCCAACCACCTGCACACGTCTCTGCTGGTGGGGAGAGCACTAGGGAAATGACGTCTGTCAGGCAGCTTCTGGGCGCTCACGGAGTCAGCCTCCGGGTGTGTGGGGCTGCAGACCACAGCCAGGGGCCCTGGGAAGCCTGGTGCTCTCCGTGCTGTGCTGAGTCTGGGCGGCCAAGCGAGCGCTGGAGGAGCCCTGCACTTGCCATTCCCTTCCCTATGACAGAGCTCTCACGGCTGGAGGGCTTGGCAGCGGGCACCCCACCGGCCCCTAAGCCCTCCGCAAGGACCCCTGGGGACTAGGTGCAAAGGCAAGGCAGGAGTGGAGCTGAGGCCAGGAAGGCGCCAGGAGCGTCTGCCTGTCTCGCGCAGCCTGCTCCTTCCCGGGCAGGAAGCCTAGCAGCGAGGCAAGTCTGGGCAAGGCTCGCCCAGGGCAGAGCAGCCTCACGCCAGCAACTCTGCCAGATCGGGCCTCTGAGCAGAGCTGGAGCTCTGCCGTACTGGAGGCTCACTGGGCTCCGCCCAAGGAGTGATTGCAGACGCACGCAGCTGGGCTGCCTCCTCTTCTCCCGAGGAGGCTCGCTTCCCGCGTGCTGTGCACTAGGCTTCCAGGCGGGGGCGCCCCGCGCCTCCTACAGGTCTTGGCTCAGGGGCTGCTTCCCTGGAGCTGGGGCTGCCGGCGGGAGCCCAGACACGCAGGGGCAGGCCCCACCACCTGCACACGTCTCTGCTGGGGAGCAGAGCGCTAGGGACATGACGTCTGTCAGGCACCTTCTGGGCGCCCACGGAGTCAGCCTCCGGGAGTGTGGGGCTGCAGACCACAGCCAGGGGACCTGGGAGCCTTGTGCTCTCCGTGCGGCGCTGAGTCTGGGCAGCCAAGCAACCGCTGGTGGAGCCCTGCACTTGCCCTCCCCTCCCCTCTACGAGAGGCCTCACTGCTGGAGGGCTTGGCAGTGTGCAAGCCACCGGCTCCTAAGCCTTCCCCAAGGACGCCCGGGGCCTAGATGCAAAGGCAAGGCAGGAGTGGAGCTGAGGCCAGGAAGGCGCCAGTGGCCTCTCCCAGCATCGCACAGCCTGCTCCTTCCTGGGCAGCAAGCCTAGCAGCGAGGCAAGCCTGGGCAAGTCTCGCCCAGGGCAGAGCAGCCTCGCGCAAGGCACTTGACTAGATCTGGCCTCTGAGCAGAGCTGGAGCTCTGCCGTCCTGGAGGCACACTCGGCTCGGCCCAAGCAGGGATTGCAGCTGCACGCGACTTGGCTCCCTCGACTCTTCCCAAGGAGGCTCGCTTCCAAGCGGACTGTGCACTTGGCTTCCAGGCAGGGACGCCCCGCGCCTCCTGCAGGTCTTGGCACAGGGGCTGCTTCCCCTGAGCGGAGGCTGTGGGCGGCAGCCCCGACACGCAGGGGCAGGCCCCAACCACCTGCACACGTCTCTGCTGGTTGGGAGAGCACTAGGGAAATGACGTCTGTCAGACACCTTCTGGGCGCTCACGGAGTCAGCCTCCGGGTGTGTGGGGCTGCAGACCACAGCCAGGGGCCCTGGGAAGCCTGGTGCTCTCCGTGCTGTGCTGAGTCTGGGCGGCCAAGCGAGCGCTGGAGGAGCCCTGCACTTGCCATTCCCTTCCCTATGACAGAGCTCTCACGGCTGGAGGGCTTGGCAGCGGGCACCCCACCGGCCCCTAATCCCTCCGCAAGGACGCCTGGGGACTAGGTGCACAGGCAAGGCAGGAGTGGAGCTGAGGCCAGGAAGGCGCCAGGAGCGTCTGCCTGTCTCGCGCAGCCTGCTCCTTCCCGGGCAGGAAGCCTAGCAGCGAGGCAAGTCTGGGCAAGGCTCGCCCAGGGCAGAGCAGCCTCACGCCAGCAACTCTGCCAGATCGGGCCTCTGAGCAGAGCTGGAGCTCTGCCGTACTGGAGGCTCACTGGGCTCCGCCCAAGGAGTGATTGCAGACGCACGCAGCTGGGCTGCCTCCTCTTCTCCCGAGGAGGCTCGCTTCCCGCGTGCTGTGCACCAGGCTTCCAGGCGGGGGCGCCCCGCGCCTCCTACAGGTCTTGGCTCAGGGGCTGCTTCCCTGGAGCTGGGGCTGCCGGCGGGAGCCCAGACACGCAGGGGCAGGCCCCACCACCTGCACACGTCTCTGCTGGGGAGCAGAGCGCTAGGGACATGACGTCTGTCAGGCACCTTCTGGGCGCCCACGGAGTCAGCCTCCGGGAGTGTGGGGCTGCAGACCACAGCCAGGGGACCTGGGAGCCTTGTGCTCTCCGTGCGGCGCTGAGTCTGGGCGGCCAAGCAACCGCTGGTGGAGCCCTGCACTTGCCCTCCCCTCCCCTCTACGAGAGGCCTCACTGCTGGAGGGCTTGGCAGTGTGCAAGCCACCGGCTCCTAAGCCTTCCCCAAGGACGCCCGGGGCCTAGATGCAAAGGCAAGGCAGGAGTGGAGCTGAGGCCAGGAAGGCGCCAGTGGCCTCTCCCAGCATCGCACAGCCTGCTCCTTCCTGGGCAGCAAGCCTAGCAGCGAGGCAAGCCTGGGCAAGTCTCGCCCAGGGCAGAGCAGCCTCGCGCAAGGCACTTGACTAGATCTGGCCTCTGAGCAGAGCTGGAGCTCTGCCGTCCTGGAGGCACACTCGGCTCAGCCCAAGCAGGGATTGCAGCTGCACGCGTCTTGGCTCCCTCGACTCTTCCCAAGGAGGCTCGCTTCCAAGCGGACTGTGCACTTGGCTTCCAGGCAGGGACGCCCCGCGCCTCCTGCAGGTCTTGGTACAGGGGCTGCTTCCCCTGAGCGGAGGCTGTGGGCGGCAGCCCAGACACGCAGGGGCAGGCCCCAACCACCTGCACACGTCTCTGCTGGTTGGGAGAGCACTAGGGAAATGACGTCTGTCAGACACCTTCTGGGCGCTCACGGAGTCAGCCTCCGGGTGTGTGGGGCTGCAGACCACAGCCAGGGGCCCTGGGAAGCCTGGTGCTCTCCGTGCTGTGCTGAGTCTGGGCGGCCAAGCGAGCGCTGGAGGAGCCCTGCACTTGCCATTCCCTTCCCTATGACAGAGCTCTCACGGCTGGAGGGCTTGGCAGCGGGCACCCCACCGGCCCCTAAGCCCTCCGCAAGGACGCCTGGGGACTAGGTGCAAAGGCAAGGCAGGAGTGGAGCTGAGGCCAGGAAGGCGCCAGGAGCGTCTGCCTGTCTGGCGCAGCCTGCTCCTTCCCGGGCAGGAAGCCTAGCAGCGAGGCAAGTCTGGGCAAGGCTCGCCCAGGGCAGAGCAGCCTCACGCCAGCAACTCTGCCAGATCGGGCCTCTGAGCAGAGCTGGAGCTCTGCCGTACTGGAGGCTCACTGGGCTCCGCCCAAGGAGTGATTGCAGACGCACGCAGCTGGGCTGCCTCCTCTTCTCCCGAGGAGGCTCGCTTCCCGCGTGCTGTGCACCAGGCTTCCAGGCGGGGGCGCCCCGCGCCTCCTACAGGTCTTGGCTCAGGGGCTGCTTCCCTGGAGCTGGGGCTGCCGGCGGGAGCCCAGACACGCAGGGGCAGGCCCCACCACCTGCACACGTCTCTGCTGGGGAGCAGAGCGCTAGGGACATGACGTCTGTCAGGCACCTTCTGGGCGCCCACGGAGTCAGCCTCCGGGAGTGTGGGGCTGCAGACCACAGCCAGGGGACCTGGGAGCCTTGTGCTCTCCGTGCGGCGCTGAGTCTGGGCGGCCAAGCAACCGCTGGTGGAGCCCTGCACTTGCCCTCCCCTCCCCTCTACGAGAGGCCTCACTGCTGGAGGGCTTGGCAGTGTGCAAGCCACCGGCTCCTAAGCCTTCCCCAAGGACGCCCGGGGCCTAGATGCAAAGGCAAGGCAGGAGTGGAGCTGAGGCCAGGAAGGCGCCAGTGGCCTCTCCCAGCATCGCACAACCTGCTCCTTCCTGGGCAGCAAGCCTAGCAGCGAGGCAAGCGTGGGCAAGTCTCGCCCAGGGCAGAGCAGCCTCGCGCAAGGCACTTGACTAGATCCGGCCTCTGAGCAGAGCTGGAGCTCTGCCGTCCTGGAGGCACACTCGGCTCGGCCCAAGCAGGGATTGCAGCTGCACGCGGCTTGGCTCCCTCGACTCTTCCCAAGGAGGCTCGCTTCCAAGCGGACCGTGCACTTGGCTTCCAGGCAGGGACGCCCCGCGCCTCCTGCAGGTCTTGGCACAGGGGCTGCTTCCCCTGAGCGGAGGCTGTGGGCGGCAGCCCAGACACGCAGGGGCAGGCCCCAACCACCTGCACACGTCTCTGCTGGTGGGGAGAGCACTAGGGAAATGACGTCTGTCAGGCAGCTTCTGGGCGCTCACGGAGTCAGCCTCCGGGTGTGTGGGGCTGCAGACCACAGCCAGGGGCCCTGGGAAGCCTGGTGCTCTCCGTGCTGTGCTGAGTCTGGGCGGCCAAGCGAGCGCTGGAGGAGCCCTGCACTTGCCATTCCCTTCCCTATGACAGAGCTCTCACGGCTGGAGGGCTTGGCAGCGGGCACCCCACCGGCCCCTAAGCCCTCCGCAAGGACCCCTGGGGACTAGGTGCAAAGGCAAGGCAGGAGTGGAGCTGAGGCCAGGAAGGCGCCAGGAGCGTCTGCCTGTCTCGCGCAGCCTGCTCCTTCCCGGGCAGGAAGCCTAGCAGCGAGGCAAGTCTGGGCAAGGCTCGCCCAGGGCAGAGCAGCCTCACGCCAGCAACTCTGCCAGATCGGGCCTCTGAGCAGAGCTGGAGCTCTGCCGTACTGGAGGCTCACTGGGCTCCGCCCAAGGAGTGATTGCAGACGCACGCAGCTGGGCTGCCTCCTCTTCTCCCGAGGAGGCTCGCTTCCCGCGTGCTGTGCACTAGGCTTCCAGGCGGGGGCGCCCCGCGCCTCCTACAGGTCTTGGCTCAGGGGCTGCTTCCCTGGAGCTGGGGCTGCCGGCGGGAGCCCAGACACGCAGGGGCAGGCCCCACCACCTGCACACGTCTCTGCTGGGGAGCAGAGCGCTAGGGACATGACGTCTGTCAGGCACCTTCTGGGCGCCCA
Organism: Budorcas taxicolor; assembly: GCF_023091745.1. NCBI lineage: Eukaryota > Metazoa > Chordata > Mammalia > Artiodactyla > Bovidae > Budorcas > Budorcas taxicolor. The sequence goes on from NW_026292016.1 coordinate 75,927, forward strand.
CGGAGTCAGCCTCCGGGAGTGTGGGGCTGCAGACCACAGCCAGGGGACCTGGGAGCCTTGTGCTCTCCGTGCGGCGCTGAGTCTGGGCAGCCAAGCAACCGCTGGTGGAGCCCTGCACTTGCCCTCCCCTCCCCTCTACGAGAGGCCTCACTGCTGGAGGGCTTGGCAGTGTGCAAGCCACCGGCTCCTAAGCCTTCCCCAAGGACGCCCGGGGCCTAGATGCAAAGGCAAGGCAGGAGTGGAGCTGAGGCCAGGAAGGCGCCAGTGGCCTCTCCCAGCATCGCACAGCCTGCTCCTTCCTGGGCAGCAAGCCTAGCAGCGAGGCAAGCCTGGGCAAGTCTCGCCCAGGGCAGAGCAGCCTCGCGCAAGGCACTTGACTAGATCTGGCCTCTGAGCAGAGCTGGAGCTCTGCCGTCCTGGAGGCACACTCGGCTCGGCCCAAGCAGGGATTGCAGCTGCACGCGACTTGGCTCCCTCGACTCTTCCCAAGGAGGCTCGCTTCCAAGCGGACTGTGCACTTGGCTTCCAGGCAGGGACGCCCCGCGCCTCCTGCAGGTCTTGGCACAGGGGCTGCTTCCCCTGAGCGGAGGCTGTGGGCGGCAGCCCCGACACGCAGGGGCAGGCCCCAACCACCTGCACACGTCTCTGCTGGTTGGGAGAGCACTAGGGAAATGACGTCTGTCAGACACCTTCTGGGCGCTCACGGAGTCAGCCTCCGGGTGTGTGGGGCTGCAGACCACAGCCAGGGGCCCTGGGAAGCCTGGTGCTCTCCGTGCTGTGCTGAGTCTGGGCGGCCAAGCGAGCGCTGGAGGAGCCCTGCACTTGCCATTCCCTTCCCTATGACAGAGCTCTCACGGCTGGAGGGCTTGGCAGCGGGCACCCCACCGGCCCCTAAGCCCTCCGCAAGGACGCCTGGGGACTAGGTGCACAGGCAAGGCAGGAGTGGAGCTGAGGCCAGGAAGGCGCCAGGAGCGTCTGCCTGTCTCGCGCAGCCTGCTCCTTCCCGGGCAGGAAGCCTAGCAGCGAGGCAAGTCTGGGCAAGGCTCGCCCAGGGCAGAGCAGCCTCACGCCAGCAACTCTGCCAGATCGGGCCTCTGAGCAGAGCTGGAGCTCTGCCGTACTGGAGGCTCACTGGGCTCCGCCCAAGGAGTGATTGCAGACGCACGCAGCTGGGCTGCCTCCTCTTCTCCCGAGGAGGCTCGCTTCCCGCGTGCTGTGCACCAGGCTTCCAGGCGGGGGCGCCCCGCGCCTCCTACAGGTCTTGGCTCAGGGGCTGCTTCCCTGGAGCTGGGGCTGCCGGCGGGAGCCCAGACACGCAGGGGCAGGCCCCACCACCTGCACACGTCTCTGCTGGGGAGCAGAGCGCTAGGGACATGACGTCTGTCAGGCACCTTCTGGGCGCCCACGGAGTCAGCCTCCGGGAGTGTGGGGCTGCAGACCACAGCCAGGGGACCTGGGAGCCTTGTGCTCTCCGTGCGGCGCTGAGTCTGGGCGGCCAAGCAACCGCTGGTGGAGCCCTGCACTTGCCCTCCCCTCCCCTCTACGAGAGGCCTCACTGCTGGAGGGCTTGGCAGTGTGCAAGCCACCGGCTCCTAAGCCTTCCCCAAGGACGCCCGGGGCCTAGATGCAAAGGCAAGGCAGGAGTGGAGCTGAGGCCAGGAAGGCGCCAGTGGCCTCTCCCAGCATCGCACAGCCTGCTCCTTCCTGGGCAGCAAGCCTAGCAGCGAGGCAAGCCTGGGCAAGTCTCGCCCAGGGCAGAGCAGCCTCGCGCAAGGCACTTGACTAGATCTGGCCTCTGAGCAGAGCTGGAGCTCTGCCGTCCTGGAGGCACACTCGGCTCAGCCCAAGCAGGGATTGCAGCTGCACGCGTCTTGGCTCCCTCGACTCTTCCCAAGGAGGCTCGCTTCCAAGCGGACTGTGCACTTGGCTTCCAGGCAGGGACGCCCCGCGCCTCCTGCAGGTCTTGGTACAGGGGCTGCTTCCCCTGAGCGGAGGCTGTGGGCGGCAGCCCAGACACGCAGGGGCAGGCCCCAACCACCTGCACACGTCTCTGCTGGTTGGGAGAGCACTAGGGAAATGACGTCTGTCAGACACCTTCTGGGCGCTCACGGAGTCAGCCTCCGGGTGTGTGGGGCTGCAGACCACAGCCAGGGGCCCTGGGAAGCCTGGTGCTCTCCGTGCTGTGCTGAGTCTGGGCGGCCAAGCGAGCGCTGGAGGAGCCCTGCACTTGCCATTCCCTTCCCTATGACAGAGCTCTCACGGCTGGAGGGCTTGGCAGCGGGCACCCCACCGGCCCCTAAGCCCTCCGCAAGGACGCCTGGGGACTAGGTGCAAAGGCAAGGCAGGAGTGGAGCTGAGGCCAGGAAGGCGCCAGGAGCGTCTGCCTGTCTGGCGCAGCCTGCTCCTTCCCGGGCAGGAAGCCTAGCAGCGAGGCAAGTCTGGGCAAGGCTCGCCCAGGGCAGAGCAGCCTCACGCCAGCAACTCTGCCAGATCGGGCCTCTGAGCAGAGCTGGAGCTCTGCCGTACTGGAGGCTCACTGGGCTCCGCCCAAGGAGTGATTGCAGACGCACGCAGCTGGGCTGCCTCCTCTTCTCCCGAGGAGGCTCGCTTCCCGCGTGCTGTGCACCAGGCTTCCAGGCGGGGGCGCCCCGCGCCTCCTACAGGTCTTGGCTCAGGGGCTGCTTCCCTGGAGCTGGGGCTGCCGGCGGGAGCCCAGACACGCAGGGGCAGGCCCCACCACCTGCACACGTCTCTGCTGGGGAGCAGAGCGCTAGGGACATGACGTCTGTCAGGCACCTTCTGGGCGCCCACGGAGTCAGCCTCCGGGAGTGTGGGGCTGCAGACCACAGCCAGGGGACCTGGGAGCCTTGTGCTCTCCGTGCGGCGCTGAGTCTGGGCGGCCAAGCAACCGCTGGTGGAGCCCTGCACTTGCCCTCCCCTCCCCTCTACGAGAGGCCTCACTGCTGGAGGGCTTGGCAGTGTGCAAGCCACCGGCTCCTAAGCCTTCCCCAAGGACGCCCGGGGCCTAGATGCAAAGGCAAGGCAGGAGTGGAGCTGAGGCCAGGAAGGCGCCAGTGGCCTCTCCCAGCATCGCACAACCTGCTCCTTCCTGGGCAGCAAGCCTAGCAGCGAGGCAAGCGTGGGCAAGTCTCGCCCAGGGCAGAGCAGCCTCGCGCAAGGCACTTGACTAGATCCGGCCTCTGAGCAGAGCTGGAGCTCTGCCGTCCTGGAGGCACACTCGGCTCGGCCCAAGCAGGGATTGCAGCTGCACGCGGCTTGGCTCCCTCGACTCTTCCCAAGGAGGCTCGCTTCCAAGCGGACCGTGCACTTGGCTTCCAGGCAGGGACGCCCCGCGCCTCCTGCAGGTCTTGGCACAGGGGCTGCTTCCCCTGAGCGGAGGCTGTGGGCGGCAGCCCAGACACGCAGGGGCAGGCCCCAACCACCTGCACACGTCTCTGCTGGTGGGGAGAGCACTAGGGAAATGACGTCTGTCAGGCACCTTCTGGGCGCTCACGGAGTCAGCCTCCGGGTGTGTGGGGCTGCAGACCACAGCCAGGGGCCCTGGGAAGCCTGGTGCTCTCCGTGCTGTGCTGAGTCTGGGCGCCCAAGCGAGCGCTGGAGGAGCCCTGCACTTGCCATTCCCTTCCCTATGACAGAGCTCTCACGGCTGGAGGGCTTGGCAGCGGGCACCCCACCGGCCCCTAAGCCCTCCGCAAGGACGCCTGGGGACTAGGTGCAAAGGCAAGGCAGGAGTGGAGCTGAGGCCAGGAAGGCGCCAGGAGCGTCTGCCTGTCTGGCGCAGCCTGCTCCTTCCCGGGCAGGAAGCCTAGCAGCGAGGCAAGTCTGGGCAAGGCTCGCCCAGGGCAGAGCAGCCTCACGCCAGCAACTCTGCCAGATCGGGCCTCTGAGCAGAGCTGGAGCTCTGCCGTACTGGAGGCTCACTGGGCTCCGCCCAAGGAGTGATTGCAGACGCACGCAGCTGGGCTGCCTCCTCTTCTCCCGAGGAGGCTCGCTTCCCGCGTGCTGTGCACCAGGCTTCCAGGCGGGGGCGCCCCGCGCCTCCTACAGGTCTTGGCTCAGGGGCTGCTTCCCTGGAGCTGGGGCTGCCGGCGGGAGCCCAGACACGCAGGGGCAGGCCCCACCACCTGCACACGTCTCTGCTGGGGAGCAGAGCGCTAGGGACATGACGTCTGTCAGGCACCTTCTGGGCGCCCACGGAGTCAGCCTCCGGGAGTGTGGGGCTGCAGACCACAGCCAGGGGACCTGGGAGCCTTGTGCTCTCCGTGCGGCGCTGAGTCTGGGCGGCCAAGCAACCGCTGTTGGAGCCCTGCACTTGCCCTCCCCTCCCCTCTACGAGAGGCCTCACTGCTGGAGGGCTTGGCAGTGTGCAAGCCACCGGCTCCTAAGCCTTCCCCAAGGACGCCCGGGGCCTAGATGCAAAGGCAAGGCAGGAGTGGAGCTGAGGCCAGGAAGGCGCCAGTGGCCTCTCCCAGCATCGCACAACCTGCTCCTTCCTGGGCAGCAAGCCTAGCAGCGAGGCAAGCGTGGGCAAGTCTCGCCCAGGGCAGAGCAGCCTCGCGCAAGGCACTTGACTAGATCCGGCCTCTGAGCAGAGCTGGAGCTCTGCCGTCCTGGAGGCACACTCGGCTCGGCCCAAGCAGGGATTGCAGCTGCACGCGGCTTGGCTCCCTCGACTCTTCCCAAGGAGGCTCGCTTCCAAGCGGACCGTGCACTTGGCTTCCAGGCAGGGACGCCCCGCGCCTCCTGCAGGTCTTGGCACAGGGGCTGCTTCCCCTGAGCGGAGGCTGTGGGCGGCAGCCCAGACACGCAGGGGCAGGCCCCAACCACCTGCACACGTCTCTGCTGGTGGGGAGAGCACTAGGGAAATGACGTCTGTCAGGCACCTTCTGGGCGCTCACGGAGTCAGCCTCCGGGTGTGTGGGGCTGCAGACCACAGCCAGGGGCCCTGGGAAGCCTGGTGCTCTCCGTGCTGTGCTGAGTCTGGGCGCCCAAGCGAGCGCTGGAGGAGCCCTGCACTTGCCATTCCCTTCCCTATGACAGAGCTCTCACGGCTGGAGGGCTTGGCAGCGGGCACCCCACCGGCCCCTAAGCCCTCCGCAAGGACGCCTGGGGACTAGGTGCAAAGGCAAGGCAGGAGTGGAGCTGAGGCCAGGAAGGCGCCAGGAGCGTCTGCCTGTCTGGCGCAGCCTGCTCCTTCCCGGGCAGGAAGCCTAGCAGCGAGGCAAGTCTGGGCAAGGCTCGCCCAGGGCAGAGCAGCCTCACGCCAGCAACTCTGCCAGATCGGGCCTCTGAGCAGAGCTGGAGCTCTGCCGTACTGGAGGCTCACTGGGCTCCGCCCAAGGAGTGATTGCAGACGCACGCAGCTGGGCTGCCTCCTCTTCTCCCGAGGAGGCTCGCTTCCCGCGTGCTGTGCACCAGGCTTCCAGGCGGGGGCGCCCCGCGCCTCCTACAGGTCTTGGCTCAGGGGCTGCTTCCCTGGAGCTGGGGCTGCCGGCGGGAGCCCAGACACGCAGGGGCAGGCCCCACCACCTGCACACGTCTCTGCTGGGGAGCAGAGCGCTAGGGACATGACGTCTGTCAGGCACCTTCTGGGCGCCCACGGAGTCAGCCTCCGGGAGTGTGGGGCTGCAGACCACAGCCAGGGGACCTGGGAGCCTTGTGCTCTCCGTGCGGCGCTGAGTCTGGGCGGCCAAGCAACCGCTGTTGGAGCCCTGCACTTGCCCTCCCCTCCCCTCTACGAGAGGCCTCACTGCTGGAGGGCTTGGCAGTGTGCAAGCCACCGGCTCCTAAGCCTTCCCCAAGGACGCCCGGGGCCTAGATGCAAAGGCAAGGCAGGAGTGGAGCTGAGGCCAGGAAGGCGCCAGTGGCCTCTCCCAGCATCGCACAACCTGCTCCTTCCTGGGCAGCAAGCCTAGCAGCGAGGCAAGCGTGGGCAAGTCTCGCCCAGGGCAGAGCAGCCTCGCGCAAGGCACTTGACTAGATCCGGCCTCTGAGCAGAGCTGGAGCTCTGCCGTCCTGGAGGCACACTCGGCTCGGCCCAAGCAGGGATTGCAGCTGCACGCGGCTTGGCTCCCTCGACTCTTCCCAAGGAGGCTCGCTTCCAAGCGGACCGTGCACTTGGCTTCCAGGCAGGGACGCCCCGCGCCTCCTGCAGGTCTTGGCACAGGGGCTGCTTCCCCTGAGCGGAGGCTGTGGGCGGCAGCCCAGACACGCAGGGGCAGGCCCCAACCACCTGCACACGTCTCTGCTGGTGGGGAGAGCACTAGGGAAATGACGTCTGTCAGGCACCTTCTGGGCGCTCACGGAGTCAGCCTCCGGGTGTGTGGGGCTGCAGACCACAGCCAGGGGCCCTGGGAAGCCTGGTGCTCTCCGTGCTGTGCTGAGTCTGGGCGCCCAAGCGAGCGCTGGAGGAGCCCTGCACTTGCCATTCCCTTCCCTATGACAGAGCTCTCACGGCTGGAGGGCTTGGCAGCGGGCACCCCACCGGCCCCTAAGCCCTCCGCAAGGACGCCTGGGGACTAGGTGCAAAGGCAAGGCAGGAGTGGAGCTGAGGCCAGGAAGGCGCCAGGAGCGTCTGCCTGTCTGGCGCAGCCTGCTCCTTGCCGGGCAGGAAGCCTAGCAGCGAGGCAAGTCTGGGCAAGGCTCGCCCAGGGCAGAGCAGCCTCACGCCAGCAACTCTGCCAGATCGGGCCTCTGAGCAGAGCTGGAGCTCTGCCGTACTGGAGGCTCACTGGGCTCCGCCCAAGGAGTGATTGCAGACGCACGCAGCTGGGCTGCCTCCTCTTCTCCCGAGGAGGCTCGCTTCCCGCGTGCTGTGCACCAGGCTTCCAGGCGGGGGCGCCCCGCGCCTCCTACAGGTCTTGGCTCAGGGGCTGCTTCCCTGGAGCTGGGGCTGCCGGCGGGAGCCCAGACACGCAGGGGCAGGCCCCACCACCTGCACACGTCTCTGCTGGGGAGCAGAGCGCTAGGGACATGACGTCTGTCAGGCACCTTCTGGGCGCCCACGGAGTCAGCCTCCGGGAGTGTGGGGCTGCAGACCACAGCCAGGGGACCTGGGAGCCTTGTGCTCTCCGTGCGGCGCTGAGTCTGGGCGGCCAAGCAACCGGTGGTGGAGCCCTGCACTTGCCCTCCCCTCCCCTCTACGAGAGGCCTCACTGCTGGAGGGCTTGGCAGTGTGCAAGCCACCGGCTCCTAAGCCTTCCCCAAGGACGCCCGGGGCCTAGATGCAAAGGCAAGGCAGGAGTGGAGCTGAGGCCAGGAAGGCGCCAGTGGCCTCTCCCAGCATCGCACAACCTGCTCCTTCCTGGGCAGCAAGCCTAGCAGCGAGGCAAGCGTGGGCAAGTCTCGCCCAGGGCAGAGCAGCCTCGCGCAAGGCACTTGACTAGATCCGGCCTCTGAGCAGAGCTGGAGCTCTGCCGTCCTGGAGGCACACTCGGCTCGGCCCAAGCAGGGATTGCAGCTGCACGCGGCTTGGCTCCCTCGACTCTTCCCAAGGAGGCTCGCTTCCAAGCGGACCGTGCACTTGGCTTCCAGGCAGGGACGCCCCGCGCCTCCTGCAGGTCTTGGCACAGGGGCTGCTTCCCCTGAGCGGAGGCTGTGGGCGGCAGCCCAGACACGCAGGGGCAGGCCCCAACCACCTGCACACGTCTCTGCTGGTGGGGAGAGCACTAGGGAAATGACGTCTGTCAGGCACCTTCTGGGCGCTCACGGAGTCAGCCTCCGGGTGTGTGGGGCTGCAGACCACAGCCAGGGGCCCTGGGAAGCCTGGTGCTCTCCGTGCTGTGCTGAGTCTGGGCGCCCAAGCGAGCGCTGGAGGAGCCCTGCACTTGCCATTCCCTTCCCTATGACAGAGCTCTCACGGCTGGAGGGCTTGGCAGCGGGCACCCCACCGGCCCCTAAGCCCTCCGCAAGGACGCCTGGGGACTAGGTGCAAAGGCAAGGCAGGAGTGGAGCTGAGGCCAGGAAGGCGCCAGGAGCGTCTGCCTGTCTCGCGCAGCCTGCTCCTTCCCGGGCAGGAAGCCTAGCAGCGAGGCAAGTCTGGGCAAGGCTCGCCCAGGGCAGAGCAGCCTCACGCCAGCAACTCTGCCAGATCGGGCCTCTGAGCAGAGCTGGAGCTCTGCCGTACTGGAGGCTCACTGGGCTCCGCCCAAGGAGTGATTGCAGACGCACGCAGCTGGGCTGCCTCCTCTTCTCCCGAGGAGGCTCGCTTCCCGCGTGCTGTGCACCAGGCTTCCAGGCGGGGGCGCCCCGCGCCTCCTACAGGTCTTGCCTCAGGGGCTGCTTCCCTGGAGCTGGGGCTGCCGGCGGGAGCCCAGACACGCAGGAGCAGGCCCCACCACCTGCACACGTCTCTGCTGGGGAGCAGAGCGCTAGGGACATGACGTCTGTCAGGCACCTTCTGGGCGCCCACGGAGTCAGCCTCCGTGAGTGTGGGGCTGCAGACCACAGCCAGGGGACCTGGGAGCCTTGTGCTCTCCGTGCGGCGCTTAGTCTGGGCGGCCAAGCAACCGCTGGTGGAGCCCTGCACTTGCCCTCCCCTCCCCTCTACGAGAGGCCTCACTGCTGGAGGGCTTGGCAGTGTGCAAGCCACCGGCTCCTAAGCCTTCCCCAAGGACGCCCGGGGCCTAGATGCAAAGGCAAGGCAGGAGTGGAGCTGAGGCCAGGAAGGCGCCAGTGGCCTCTCCCAGCATCGCACAGCCTGCTCCTTCCTGGGCAGCAAGCCTAGCAGCGAGGCAAGCGTGGGCAAGTCTCGCCCAGGGCAGAGCAGCCTCGCGCAAGGCACTTGACTAGATCTGGCCTCTGAGCAGAGCTGGAGCTCTGCCGTCCTGGAGGCACACTCGGCTCGGCCCAAGCAGGGATTGCAGCTGCACGCGACTTGGCTCCCTCGACTCTTCCCAAGGAGGCTCGCTTCCAAGCGGACTGTGCACTTGGCTTCCAGGCAGGGACGCCCCGCGCCTCCTGCAGGTCTTGGCACAGGGGCTGCTTCCCCTGAGCGGAGGCTGTGGGCGGCAGCCCCGACACGCAGGGGCAGGCCCCAACCACCTGCACACGTCTCTGCTGGTTGGGAGAGCACTAGGGAAATGACGTCTGTCAGACACCTTCTGGGCGCTCAAGGAGTCAGCCTCCGGGTGTGTGGGGCTGCAGACCACAGCCAGGGGCCCTGGGAAGCCTGGTGCTCTCCGTGCTGTGCTGAGTCTGGGCGGCCAAGCGAGCGCTGGAGGAGCCCTGCACTTGCCATTCCCTTCCCTATGACAGAGCTCTCACGGCTGGAGGGCTTGGCAGCGGGCACCCCACCGGCCCCTAAGCCCTCCGCAAGGACGCCTGGGGACTAGGTGCAAAGGCAAGGCAGGAGTGGAGCTGAGGCCAGGAAGGCGCCAGGAGCGTCTGCCTGTCTCGCGCAGCCTGCTCCTTCCCGGGCAGGAAGCCTAGCAGCGAGGCAAGTCTGGGCAAGGCTCGCCCAGGGCAGAGCAGCCTCACGCCAGCAACTCTGCCAGATCGGGCCTCTGAGCAGAGCTGGAGCTCTGCCGTACTGGAGGCTCACTGGGCTCCGCCCAAGGAGTGATTGCAGACGCACGCAGCTGGGCTGCCTCCTCTTCTCCCGAGGAGGCTCGCTTCCCGCGTGCTGTGCACTAGGCTTCCAGGCGGGGGCGCCCCGCGCCTCCTACAGGTCTTGGCTCAGGGGCTGCTTCCCTGGAGCTGGGGCTGCCGGCGGGAGCCCAGACACGCAGGGGCAGGCCCCACCACCTGCACACGTCTCTGCTGGGGAGCAGAGCGCTAGGGACATGACGTCTGTCAGGCACCTTCTGGGCGCCCACGGAGTCAGCCTCCGGGAGTGTGGGGCTGCAGACCACAGCCAGGGGACCTGGGAGCCTTGTGCTCTCCGTGCGGCGCTGAGTCTGGGCGGCCAAGCAACCGCTGGTGGAGCCCTGCACTTGCCCTCCCCTCCCCTCTACGAGAGGCCTCACTGCTGGAGGGCTTGGCAGTGTGCAAGCCACCGGCTCCTAAGCCTTCCCCAAGGACGCCCGGGGCCTAGATGCAAAGGCAAGGCAGGAGTGGAGCTGAGGCCAGGAAGGCGCCAGGGGCCTCTCCCAGCATCGCACAGCCTGCTCCTTCCCGGGCAGCAAGCCTAGCAGCGAGGCAAGCCTGGGCAAGTCTCGCCCAGGGCAGAGCAGCCTCGCGCAAGGCACTTGACTGGATCCGGCCTCTGAGCAGAGCTGGAGCTCTGCCGTCCTGGAGGCACACTCGGCTCGGCCCAAGCAGGGATTGCAGCTGCACGCGGCTTGGCTCCCTCGACTCTTCCCAAGGAGGCTCGCTTCCAAGCGGACCGTGCACTTGGCTTCCAGGCAGGGACGCCCCGCGCCTCCTGCAGGTCTTGGCACAGGGGCTGCTTCCCCTGAGCGGAGGCTGTGGGCGGCAGCCCAGACACGCAGGGGCAGGCCCCAACCACCTGCACACGTCTCTGCTGGTGGGAGAGCACTAGGGAAATGACGTCTGTCAGGCAGCTTCTGGGCGCTCACGGAGTCAGCCTCCGGGTGTGTGGGGCTGCAGACCACAGCCAGGGGCCCTGGGAAGCCTGGTGCTCTCCGTGCTGTGCTGAGTCTGGGCGCCCAAGCGAGCGCTGGAGGAGCCCTGCACTTGCCATTCCCTTCCCTATGACAGAGCTCTCACGGCTGGAGGGCTTGGCAGCGGGCACCCCACTGGCCCCTAAGCCCTCCGCAAGGACGCCTGGGGACTAGGTGCAAAGGCAAGGCAGGAGTGGAGCTGAGGCCAGGAAGGCGCCAGGAGCGTCTGCCTGTCTCGCGCAGCCTGCTCCTTCCCGGGCAGGAAGCCTAGCAGCGAGGCAAGTCTGGGCAAGGCTCGCCCAGGGCAGAGCAGCCTCACGCCAGCAACTCTGCCAGATCGGGCCTCTGAGCAGAGCTGGAGCTCTGCCGTACTGGAGGCTCACTGGGCTCCGCCCAAGGAGTGATTGCAGACGCACGCAGCTGGGCTGCCTCCTCTTCTCCCGAGGAGGCTCGCTTCCCGCGTGCTGTGCACCAGGCTTCCAGGCGGGGGCGCCCCGCGCCTCCTACAGGTCTTGGCTCAGGGGCTGCTTCCCTGGAGCTGGGGCTGCCGGCGGGAGCCCAGACACGCAGGGGCAGGCCCCACCACCTGCACACGTCTCTGCTGGGGAGCAGAGCGCTAGGGACATGACGTCTGTCAGGCACCTTCTGGGCGCCCACGGAGTCAGCCTCCGGGAGTGTGGGGCTGCAGACCACAGCCAGGGGACCTGGGAGCCTTGTGCTCTCCGTGCGGCGCTGAGTCTGGGCGGCCAAGCAACCGCTGGTGGAGCCCTGCACTTGCCCTCCCCTCCCCTCTACGAGAGGCCTCACTGCTGGAGGGCTTGGCAGTGTGCAAGCCACCGGCTCCTAAGCCTTCCCCAAGGACGCCCGGGGCCTAGATGCAAAGGCAAGGCAGGAGTGGAGCTGAGGCCAGGAAGGCGCCAGTGGCCTCTCCCAGCATCGCACAGCCTGCTCCTTCCTGGGCAGCAAGCCTAGCAGCGAGGCAAGCCTGGGCAAGTCTCGCCCAGGGCAGAGCAGCCTCGCGCAAGGCACTTGACTAGATCTGGCCTCTGAGCAGAGCTGGAGCTCTGCCGTCCTGGAGGCACACTCGGCTCGGCCCAAGCAGGGATTGCAGCTGCACGCGACTTGGCTCCCTCGACTCTTCCCAAGGAGGCTCGCTTCCAAGCGGACTGTGCACTTGGCTTCCAGGCAGGGACGCCCCGCGCCTCCTGCAGGTCTTGGCACAGGGGCTGCTTCCCCTGAGCTGAGGCTGTGGGCGGCAGCCCAGACACGCAGGGGCAGGCCCCAACCACCTGCACACGTCTCTGCTGGTTGGGAGAGCACTAGGGAAATGACGTCTGTCAGGCAGCTTCTGGGCGCTCACGGAGTCAGCCTCCGGGTGTGTGGGGCTGCAGACCACAGCCAGGGGCCCTGGGAAGCCTGGTGCTCTCCGTGCTGTGCTTAGTCTGGGCGCCCAAGCGAGCGCTGGAGGAGCCCTGCACTTGCCATTCCCTTCCCTATGACAGAGCTCTCACGGCTGGAGGGCTTGGCAGCGGGCACCCCACCGGCCCCTAAGCCCTCCGCAAGGACGCCTGGGGACTAGGTGCAAAGGCAAGGCAGGAGTGGAGCTGAGGCCAGGAAGGCGCCAGGAGCGTCTGCCTGTCTGGCGCAGCCTGCTCCTTCCCGGGCAGGAAGCCTAGCAGCGAGGCAAGTCTGGGCAAGGCTCGCCCAGGGCAGAGCAGCCTCACGCCAGCAACTCTGCCAGATCGGGCCTCTGAGCAGAGCTGGAGCTCTGCCGTACTGGAGGCTCACTGGGCTCCGCCCAAGGAGTGATTGCAGACGCACGCAGCTGGGCTGCCTCCTCTTCTCCCGAGGAGGCTCGCTTCCCGCGTGCTGTGCACCAGGCTTCCAGGCGGGGGCGCCCCGCGCCTCCTACAGGTCTTGGCTCAGGGGCTGCTTCCCTGGAGCTGGGGCTGCCGGCGGGAGCCCAGACACGCAGGGGCAGGCCCCACCACCTGCACACGTCTCTGCTGGGGAGCAGAGCGCTAGGGACATGACGTCTGTCAGGCACCTTCTGGGCGCCCACGGAGTCAGCCTCCGGGAGTGTGGGGCTGCAGACCACAGCCAGGGGACCTGGGAGCCTTGTGCTCTCCGTGCGGCGCTGAGTCTGGGCGGCCAAGCAACCGCTGGTGGAGCCCTGCACTTGCCCTCCCCTCCCCTCTACGAGAGGCCTCACTGCTGGAGGGCTTGGCAGTGTGCAAGCCACCGGCTCCTAAGCCTTCCCCAAGGACGCCCGGGGCCTAGATGCAAAGGCAAGGCAGGAGTGGAGCTGAGGCCAGGAAGGCGCCAGTGGCCTCTCCCAGCATCGCACAACCTGCTCCTTCCTGGGCAGCAAGCCTAGCAGCGAGGCAAGCGTGGGCAAGTCTCGCCCAGGGCAGAGCAGCCTCGCGCAAGGCACTTGACTAGATCCGGCCTCTGAGCAGAGCTGGAGCTCTGCCGTCCTGGAGGCACACTCGGCTCGGCCCAAGCAGGGATTGCAGCTGCACGCGTCTTGGCTCCCTCGACTCTTCCCAAGGAGGCTCGCTTCCAAGCGGACCGTGCACTTGGCTTCCAGGCAGGGACGCCCCGCGCCTCCTGCAGGTCTTGGCACAGGGGCTGCTTCCCCTGAGCGGAGGCTGTGGGCGGCAGCCCAGACACGCAGGGGCAGGCCCCAACCACCTGCACACGTCTCTGCTGGTGGGGAGAGCACTAGGGAAATGACGTCTGTCAGGCAGCTTCTGGGCGCTCACGGAGTCAGCCTCCGGGTGTGTGGGGCTGCAGACCACAGCCAGGGGCCCTGGGAAGCCTGGTGCTCTCCGTGCTGTGCTGAGTCTGGGCGCCCAAGCGAGCGCTGGAGGAGCCCTGCACTTGCCATTCCCTTCCCTATGACAGAGCTCTCACGGCTGGAGGGCTTGGCAGCGGGCACCCCACCGGCCCCTAAGCCCTCCGCAAGGACGCCTGGGGACTAGGTGCAAAGGCAAGGCAGGAGTGGAGCTGAGGCCAGGAAGGCGCCAGGAGCGTCTGCCTGTCTGGCGCAGCCTGCTCCTTCCCGGGCAGGAAGCCTAGCAGCGAGGCAAGTCTGGGCAAGGCTCGCCCAGGGCAGAGCAGCCTCACGCCAGCAACTCTGCCAGATCGGGCCTCTGAGCAGAGCTGGAGCTCTGCCGTACTGGAGGCTCACTGGGCTCCGCCCAAGGAGTGATTGCAGACGCACGCAGCTGGGCTGCCTCCTCTTCTCCCGAGGAGGCTCGCTTCCCGCGTGCTGTGCACCAGGCTTCCAGGCGGGGGCGCCCCGCGCCTCCTACAGGTCTTGGCTCAGGGGCTGCTTCCCTGGAGCTGGGGCTGCCGGCGGGAGCCCAGACACGCAGGGGCAGGCCCCACCACCTGCACACGTCTCTGCTGGGGAGCAGAGCGCTAGGGACATGACGTCTGTCAGGCACCTTCTGGGCGCCCACGGAGTCAGCCTCCGGGAGTGTGGGGCTGCAGACCACAGCCAGGGGACCTGGGAGCCTTGTGCTCTCCGTGCGGCGCTGAGTCTGGGCGGCCAAGCAACCGCTGGTGGAGCCCTGCACTTGCCCTCCCCTCCCCTCTACGAGAGGCCTCACTGCTGGAGGGCTTGGCAGTGTGCAAGCCACCGGCTCCTAAGCCTTCCCCAAGGACGCCCGGGGCCTAGATGCAAAGGCAAGGCAGGAGTGGAGCTGAGGCCAGGAAGGCGCCAGTGGCCTCTCCCAGCATCGCACAACCTGCTCCTTCCTGGGCAGCAAGCCTAGCAGCGAGGCAAGCGTGGGCAAGTCTCGCCCAGGGCAGAGCAGCCTCGCGCAAGGCACTTGACTAGATCCGGCCTCTGAGCAGAGCTGGAGCTCTGCCGTCCTGGAGGCACACTCGGCTCGGCCCAAGCAGGGATTGCAGCTGCACGCGTCTTGGCTCCCTCGACTCTTCCCAAGGAGGCTCGCTTCCAAGCGGACCGTGCACTTGGCTTCCAGGCAGGGACGCCCCGCGCCTCCTGCAGGTCTTGGCACAGGGGCTGCTTCCCCTGAGCGGAGGCTGTGGGCGGCAGCCCAGACACGCAGGGGCAGGCCCCAACCACCTGCACACGTCTCTGCTGGTGGGGAGAGCACTAGGGAAATGACGTCTGTCAGGCAGCTTCTGGGCGCTCACGGAGTCAGCCTCCGGGTGTGTGGGGCTGCAGACCACAGCCAGGGGACCTGGCAGCCTTGTGCTCTCCGTGAGGCGCTGAGTCTGGGCGGCCAAGCAACCGCTGGTGGAGCCCTGCACTTGCCCTCCCCTCCCCTCTACGAGAGGCCTCACTGCTGGAGGGCTTGGCAGTGTGCAAGCCACCGGCTCCTAAGCCTTCCCCAAGGACGCCCGGGGCCTAGATGCAAAGGCAAGGCAGGAGTGGAGCTGAGGCCAGGAAGGCACCAGTGGCCTCTCCCAGCATCGCACAACCTGCTCCTTCCTGGGCAGCAAGCCTAGCAGCGAGGCAAGCGTGGGCAAGTCTCGCCCAGGGCAGAGCAGCCTCGCGCAAGGCACTTGACTAGATCCGGCCTCTGAGCAGAGCTGGAGCTCTGCCGTCCTGGAGGCACACTCGGCTCGGCCCAAGCAGGGATTGCAGCTGCACGCGTCTTGGCTCCCTCGACTCTTCCCAAGGAGGCTCGCTTCCAAGCGGACCGTGCACTTGGCTTCCAGGCAGGGACGCCCCGCGCCTCCTGCAGGTCTTGGCACAGGGGCTGCTTCCCCTGAGCGGAGGCTGTGGGCGGCAGCCCAGACACGCAGGGGCAGGCCCCAACCACCTGCACACGTCTCTGCTGGTGGGGAGAGCACTAGGGAAATGACGTCTGTCAGGCAGCTTCTGGGCGCTCACGGAGTCAGCCTCCGGGTGTGTGGGGCTGCAGACCACAGCCAGGGGCCCTGGGAAGCCTGGTGCTCTCCGTGCTGTGCTGAGTCTGGGCGGCCAAGCGAGCGCTGGAGGAGCCCTGCACTTGCCATTCCCTTCCCTATGACAGAGCTCTCACGGCTGGAGGGCTTGGCAGCGGGCACCCCACCGGCCCCTAAGCCCTCCGCAAGGACGCCTGGGGACTAGGTGCATAGGCAAGGCAGGAGTGGAGCTGAGGCCAGGAAGGCGCCAGGAGCGTCTGCCTGTCTCGCGCAGCCTGCTCCTTCCCGGGCAGGAAGCCTAGCAGCGAGGCAAGTCTGGGCAAGGCTCGCCCAGGGCAGAGCAGCCTCACGCCAGCAACTCTGCCAGATCGGGCCTCTGAGCAGAGCTGGAGCTCTGCCGTACTGGAGGCTCACTGGGCTCCGCCCAAGGAGTGATTGCAGACGCACGCAGCTGGGCTGCCTCCTCTTCTCCCGAGGAGGCTTGCTTCCCGCGTGCTGTGCACCAGGCTTCCAGGCGGGGGCGCCCCGCGCCTCCTACAGGTCTTGGCTCAGGGGCTGCTTCCCTGGAGCTGGGGCTGCCGGCGGGAGCCCAGACACGCAGGGGCAGGCCCCACCACCTGCACACGTCTCTGCTGGGGAGCAGAGCGCTAGGGACATGACGTCTGTCAGGCACCTTCTGGGCGCCCACGGAGTCAGCCTCCGGGAGTGTGGGGCTGCAGACCACAGCCAGGGGACCTGGGAGCCTTGTGCTCTCCGTGAGGCGCTGAGTCTGGGCGGCCAAGCAACCGCTGGTGGAGCCCTGCACTTGCCCTCCCCTCCCCTCTACGAGAGGCCTCACTGCTGGAGGGCTTGGCAGTGTGCAAGCCACCGGCTCCTAAGCCTTCCCCAAGGACGCCCGGGGCCTAGATGCAAAGGCAAGGCAGGAGTGGAGCTGAGGCCAGGAAGGCGCCAGTGGCCTCTCCCAGCATCGCACAACCTGCTCCTTCCTGGGCAGCAAGCCTAGCAGCGAGGCAAGCGTGGGCAAGTCTCGCCCAGGGCAGAGCAGCCTCGCGCAAGGCACTTGACTAGATCCGGCCTCTGAGCAGAGCTGGAGCTCTGCCGTCCTGGAGGCACACTCGGCTCGGCCCAAGCAGGGATTGCAGCTGCACGCGTCTTGGCTCCCTCGACTCTTCCCAAGGAGGCTCGCTTCCAAGCGGACCGTGCACTTGGCTTCCAGGCAGGGACGCCCCGCGCCTCCTGCAGGTCTTGGCACAGGGGCTGCTTCCCCTGAGCGGAGGCTGTGGGCGGCAGCCCAGACACGCAGGGGCAGGCCCCAACCACCTGCACACGTCTCTGCTGGTGGGGAGAGCACTAGGGAAATGACGTCTGTCAGGCAGCTTCTGGGCGCTCACGGAGTCAGCCTCCGGGTGTGTGGGGCTGCAGACCACAGCCAGGGGCCCTGGGAAGCCTGGTGCTCTCCGTGCTGTGCTGAGTCTGGGCGGCCAAGCGAGCGCTGGAGGAGCCCTGCACTTGCCATTCCCTTCCCTATGACAGAGCTCTCACGGCTGGAGGGCTTGGCAGCGGGCACCCCACCGGCCCCTAAGCCCTCCGCAAGGACGCCTGGGGACTAGGTGCAAAGGCAAGGCAGGAGTGGAGCTGAGGCCAGGAAGGCGCCAGGAGCGTCTGCCTGTCTCGCGCAGCCTGCTCCTTCCCGGGCAGGAAGCCTAGCAGCGAGGCAAGTCTGGGCAAGGCTCGCCCAGGGCAGAGCAGCCTCACGCCAGCAACTCTGCCAGATCGGGCCTCTGAGCAGAGCTGGAGCTCTGCCGTACTGGAGGCTCACTGGGCTCCGCCCAAGGAGTGATTGCAGACGCACGCAGCTGGGCTGCCTCCTCTTCTCCCGAGGAGGCTCGCTTCCCGCGTGCTGTGCACTAGGCTTCCAGGCGGGGGCGCCCCGCGCCTCCTACAGGTCTTGGCTCAGGGGCTGCTTCCCTGGAGCTGGGGCTGCCGGCGGGAGCCCAGACACGCAGGGGCAGGCCCCACCACCTGCACACGTCTCTGCTGGGGAGCAGAGCGCTAGGGACATGACGTCTGTCAGGCACCTTCTGGGCGCCCACGGAGTCAGCCTCCGGGAGTGTGGGGCTGCAGACCACAGCCAGGGGACCTGGGAGCCTTGTGCTCTCCGTGCGGCGCTGAGTCTGGGCGGCCAAGCAACCGCTGGTGGAGCCCTGCACTTGCCCTCCCCTCCCCTCTACGAGAGGCCTCACTGCTGGAGGGCTTGGCAGTGTGCAAGCCACCGGCTCCTAAGCCTTCCCCAAGGACGCCCGGGGCCTAGATGCAAAGGCAAGGCAGGAGTGGAGCTGAGGCCAGGAAGGCGTCAGGGGCCTCTCCCAGCATCGCACAGCCTGCTCCTTCCCGGGCAGCAAGCCTAGCAGCGAGGCAAGCCTGGGCAAGTCTCGCCCAGGGCAGAGCAGCCTCGCGCAAGGCACTTGACTGGATCCGGCCTCTGAGCAGAGCTGGAGCTCTGCCGTCCTGGAGGCACACTCGGCTCGGCCCAAGCAGGGATTGCAGCTGCACGCGGCTTGGCTCCCTCGACTCTTCCCAAGGAGGCTCGCTTCCAAGCGGACCGTGCACTTGGCTTCCAGGCAGGGACGCCCCGCGCCTCCTGCAGGTCTTGGCACAGGGGCTGCTTCCCCTGAGCGGAGGCTGTGGGCGGCAGCCCAGACACGCAGGGGCAGGCCCCAACCACCTGCACACGTCTCTGCTGGTGGGGAGAGCACTAGCGAAATGACGTCTGTCAGGCAGCTTCTGGGCGCTCACGGAGTCAGCCTCCGGGTGTGTGGGGCTGCAGACCACAGCCAGGGGCCCTGGGAAGCCTGGTGCTCTCCGTGCTGTGCTGAGTCTGGGCGCCCAAGCGAGCGCTGGAGGAGCCCTGCACTTGCCATTCCCTTCCCTATGACAGAGCTCTCACGGCTGGAGGGCTTGGCAGCGGGCACCCCACTGGCCCCTAAGCCCTCCGCAAGGACGCCTGGGGACTAGGTGCAAAGGCAAGGCAGGAGTGGAGCTGAGGCCAGGAAGGCGCCAGGAGCGTCTGCCTGTCTCGCGCAGCCTGCTCCTTCCCGGGCAGGAAGCCTAGCAGCGAGGCAAGTCTGGGCAAGGCTCGCCCAGGGCAGAGCAGCCTCACGCCATCAACTCTGCCAGATCGGGCCTCTGAGCAGAGCTGGAGCTCTGCCGTACTGGAGGCTCACTGGGCTCCGCCCAAGGAGTGATTGCAGACGCACGCAGCTGGGCTGCCTCCTCTTCTCCCGAGGAGGCTCGCTTCCCGCGTGCTGTGCACCAGGCTTCCAGGCGGGGGCGCCCCGCGCCTCCTACAGGTCTTGGCTCAGGGGCTGCTTCCCTGGAGCTGGGGCTGCCGGCGGGAGCCCAGACACGCAGGGGCAGGCCCCACCACCTGCACACGTCTCTGCTGGGGAGCAGAGCGCTAGGGACATGACGTCTGTCAGGCACCTTCTGGGCGCCCACGGAGTCAGCCTCCGGGAGTGTGGGGCTGCAGACCACAGCCAGGGGACCTGGGAGCCTTGTGCTCTCCGTGCGGCGCTGAGTCTGGGCGGCCAAGCAACCGCTGGTGGAGCCCTGCACTTGCCCTCCCCTCCCCTCTACGAGAGGCCTCACTGCTGGAGGGCTTGGCAGTGTGCAAGCCACCGGCTCCTAAGCCTTCCCCAAGGACGCCCGGGGCCTAGATGCAAAGGCAAGGCAGGAGTGGAGCTGAGGCCAGGAAGGCGCCAGTGGCCTCTCCCAGCATCGCACAGCCTGCTCCTTCCTGGGCAGCAAGCCTAGCAGCGAGGCAAGCCTGGGCAAGTCTCGCCCAGGGCAGAGCAGCCTCGCGCAAGGCACTTGACTAGATCTGGCCTCTGAGCAGAGCTGGAGCTCTGCCGTCCTGGAGGCACACTCGGCTCGGCCCAAGCAGGGATTGCAGCTGCACGCGACTTGGCTCCCTCGACTCTTCCCAAGGAGGCTCGCTTCCAAGCGGACTGTGCACTTGGCTTCCAGGCAGGGACGCCCCGCGCCTCCTGCAGGTCTTGGCACAGGGGCTGCTTCCCCTGAGCTGAGGCTGTGGGCGGCAGCCCAGACACGCAGGGGCAGGCCCCAACCACCTGCACACGTCTCTGCTGGTTGGGAGAGCACTAGGGAAATGACGTCTGTCAGGCAGCTTCTGGGCGCTCACGGAGTCAGCCTCCGGGTGTGTGGGGCTGCAGACCACAGCCAGGGGCCCTGGGAAGCCTGGTGCTCTCCGTGCTGTGCTTAGTCTGGGCGCCCAAGCGAGCGCTGGAGGAGCCCTGCACTTGCCATTCCCTTCCCTATGACAGAGCTCTCACGGCTGGAGGGCTTGGCAGCGGGCACCCCACCGGCCCCTAAGCCCTCCGCAAGGACGCCTGGGGACTAGGTGCAAAGGCAAGGCAGGAGTGGAGCTGAGGCCAGGAAGGCGCCAGGAGCGTCTGCCTGTCTGGCGCAGCCTGCTCCTTCCCGGGCAGGAAGCCTAGCAGCGAGGCAAGTCTGGGCAAGGCTCGCCCAGGGCAGAGCAGCCTCACGCCAGCAACTCTGCCAGATCGGGCCTCTGAGCAGAGCTGGAGCTCTGCCGTACTGGAGGCTCACTGGGCTCCGCCCAAGGAGTGATTGCAGACGCACGCAGCTGGGCTGCCTCCTCTTCTCCCGAGGAGGCTCGCTTCCCGCGTGCTGTGCACCAGGCTTCCAGGCGGGGGCGCCCCGCGCCTCCTACAGGTCTTGGCTCAGGGGCTGCTTCCCTGGAGCTGGGGCTGCCGGCGGGAGCCCAGACACGCAGGGGCAGGCCCCACCACCTGCACACGTCTCTGCTGGGGAGCAGAGCGCTAGGGACATGACGTCTGTCAGGCACCTTCTGGGCGCCCACGGAGTCAGCCTCCGGGAGTGTGGGGCTGCAGACCACAGCCAGGGGACCTGGGAGCCTTGTGCTCTCCGTGCGGCGCTGAGTCTGGGCGGCCAAGCAACCGCTGGTGGAGCCCTGCACTTGCCCTCCCCTCCCCTCTACGAGAGGCCTCACTGCTGGAGGGCTTGGCAGTGTGCAAGCCACCGGCTCCTAAGCCTTCCCCAAGGACGCCCGGGGCCTAGATGCAAAGGCAAGGCAGGAGTGGAGCTGAGGCCAGGAAGGCGCCAGTGGCCTCTCCCAGCATCGCACAACCTGCTCCTTCCTGGGCAGCAAGCCTAGCAGCGAGGCAAGCGTGGGCAAGTCTCGCCCAGGGCAGAGCAGCCTCGCGCAAGGCACTTGACTAGATCCGGCCTCTGAGCAGAGCTGGAGCTCTGCCGTCCTGGAGGCACACTCGGCTCGGCCCAAGCAGGGATTGCAGCTGCACGCGTCTTGGCTCCCTCGACTCTTCCCAAGGAGGCTCGCTTCCAAGCGGACCGTGCACTTGGCTTCCAGGCAGGGACGCCCCGCGCCTCCTGCAGGTCTTGGCACAGGGGCTGCTTCCCCTGAGCGGAGGCTGTGGGCGGCAGCCCAGACACGCAGGGGCAGGCCCCAACCACCTGCACACGTCTCTGCTGGTGGGGAGAGCACTAGGGAAATGACGTCTGTCAGGCAGCTTCTGGGCGCTCACGGAGTCAGCCTCCGGGTGTGTGGGGCTGCAGACCACAGCCAGGGGCCCTGGGAAGCCTGGTGCTCTCCGTGCTGTGCTGAGTCTGGGCGGCCAAGCGAGCGCTGGAGGAGCCCTGCACTTGCCATTCCCTTCCCTATGACAGAGCTCTCACGGCTGGAGGGCTTGGCAGCGGGCACCCCACCGGCCCCTAAGCCCTCCGCAAGGACGCCTGGGGACTAGGTGCAAAGGCAAGGCAGGAGTGGAGCTGAGGCCAGGAAGGCGCCAGGAGCGTCTGCCTGTCTGGCGCAGCCTGCTCCTTCCCGGGCAGGAAGCCTAGCAGCGAGGCAAGTCTGGGCAAGGCTCGCCCAGGGCAGAGCAGCCTCACGCCAGCAACTCTGCCAGATCGGGCCTCTGAGCAGAGCTGGAGCTCTGCCGTACTGGAGGCTCACTGGGCTCCGCCCAAGGAGTGATTGCAGACGCACGCAGCTGGGCTGCCTCCTCTTCTCCCGAGGAGGCTCGCTTCCCGCGTGCTGTGCACCAGGCTTCCAGGCGGGGGCGCCCCGCGCCTCCTACAGGTCTTGGCTCAGGGGCTGCTTCCCTGGAGCTGGGGCTGCCGGCGGGAGCCCAGACACGCAGGGGCAGGCCCCACCACCTGCACACGTCTCTGCTGGGGAGCAGAGCGCTAGGGACATGACGTCTGTCAGGCACCTTCTGGGCGCCCACGGAGTCAGCCTCCGGGAGTGTGGGGCTGCAGACCACAGCCAGGGGACCTGGGAGCCTTGTGCTCTCCGTGCGGCGCTGAGTCTGGGCGGCCAAGCAACCGCTGGTGGAGCCCTGCACTTGCCCTCCCCTCCCCTCTACGAGAGGCCTCACTGCTGGAGGGCTTGGCAGTGTGCAAGCCACCGGCTCCTAAGCCTTCCCCAAGGACGCCCGGGGCCTAGATGCAAAGGCAAGGCAGGAGTGGAGCTGAGGCCAGGAAGGCGCCAGTGGCCTCTCCCAGCATCGCACAACCTGCTCCTTCCTGGGCAGCAAGCCTAGCAGCGAGGCAAGCGTGGGCAAGTCTCGCCCAGGGCAGAGCAGCCTCGCGCAAGGCACTTGACTAGATCCGGCCTCTGAGCAGAGCTGGAGCTCTGCCGTCCTGGAGGCACACTCGGCTCGGCCCAAGCAGGGATTGCAGCTGCACGCGTCTTGGCTCCCTCGACTCTTCCCAAGGAGGCTCGCTTCCAAGCGGACCGTGCACTTGGCTTCCAGGCAGGGACGCCCCGCGCCTCCTGCAGGTCTTGGCACAGGGGCTGCTTCCCCTGAGCGGAGGCTGTGGGCGGCAGCCCAGACACGCAGGGGCAGGCCCCAACCACCTGCACACGTCTCTGCTGGTGGGGAGAGCACTAGGGAAATGACGTCTGTCAGGCAGCTTCTGGGCGCTCACGGAGTCAGCCTCCGGGTGTGTGGGGCTGCAGACCACAGCCAGGGGACCTGGGAGCCTTGTGCTCTCCGTGAGGCGCTGAGTCTGGGCGGCCAAGCAACCGCTGGTGGAGCCCTGCACTTGCCCTCCCCTCCCCTCTACGAGAGGCCTCACTGCTGGAGGGCTTGGCAGTGTGCAAGCCACCGGCTCCTAAGCCTTCCCCAAGGACGCCCGGGGCCTAGATGCAAAGGCAAGGCAGGAGTGGAGCTGAGGCCAGGAAGGCGCCAGTGGCCTCTCCCAGCATCGCACAACCTGCTCCTTCCTGGGCAGCAAGCCTAGCAGCGAGGCAAGCGTGGGCAAGTCTCGCCCAGGGCAGAGCAGCCTCGCGCAAGGCACTTGACTAGATCCGGCCTCTGAGCAGAGCTGGAGCTCTGCCGTCCTGGAGGCACACTCGGCTCGGCCCAAGCAGGGATTGCAGCTGCACGCGTCTTGGCTCCCTCGACTCTTCCCAAGGAGGCTCGCTTCCAAGCGGACCGTGCACTTGGCTTCCAGGCAGGGACGCCCCGCGCCTCCTGCAGGTCTTGGCACAGGGGCTGCTTCCCCTGAGCGGAGGCTGTGGGCGGCAGCCCAGACACGCAGGGGCAGGCCCCAACCACCTGCACACGTCTCTGCTGGTGGGGAGAGCACTAGGGAAATGACGTCTGTCAGGCAGCTTCTGGGCGCTCACGGAGTCAGCCTCCGGGTGTGTGGGGCTGCAGACCACAGCCAGGGGCCCTGGGAAGCCTGGTGCTCTCCGTGCTGTGCTGAGTCTGGGCGGCCAAGCGAGCGCTGGAGGAGCCCTGCACTTGCCATTCCCTTCCCTATGACAGAGCTCTCACGGCTGGAGGGCTTGGCAGCGGGCACCCCACCGGCCCCTAAGCCCTCCGCAAGGACGCCTGGGGACTAGGTGCAAAGGCAAGGCAGGAGTGGAGCTGAGGCCAGGAAGGCGCCAGGAGCGTCTGCCTGTCTCGCGCAGCCTGCTCCTTCCCGGGCAGGAAGCCTAGCAGCGAGGCAAGTCTGGGCAAGGCTCGCCCAGGGCAGAGCAGCCTCACGCCAGCAACTCTGCCAGATCGGGCCTCTGAGCAGAGCTGGAGCTCTGCCGTACTGGAGGCTCACTGGGCTCCGCCCAAGGAGTGATTGCAGACGCACGCAGCTGGGCTGCCTCCTCTTCTCCCGAGGAGGCTCGCTTCCCGCGTGCTGTGCACCAGGCTTCCAGGCGGGGGCGCCCCGCGCCTCCTACAGGTCTTGGCTCAGGGGCTGCTTCCCTGGAGCTGGGGCTGCCGGCGGGAGCCCAGACACGCAGGGGCAGGCCCCACCACCTGCACACGTCTCTGCTGGGGAGCAGAGCGCTAGGGACATGACGTCTGTCAGGCACCTTCTGGGCGCCCACGGAGTCAGCCTCCGGGAGTGTGGGGCTGCAGACCACAGCCAGGGGACCTGGGAGCCTTGTGCTCTCCGTGAGGCGCTGAGTCTGGGCGGCCAAGCAACCGCTGGTGGAGCCCTGCACTTGCCCTCCCCTCCCCTCTACGAGAGGCCTCACTGCTGGAGGGCTTGGCAGTGTGCAAGCCACCGGCTCCTAAGCCTTCCCCAAGGACGCCCGGGGCCTAGATGCAAAGGCAAGGCAGGAGTGGAGCTGAGGCCAGGAAGGCGCCAGTGGCCTCTCCCAGCATCGCACAACCTGCTCCTTCCTGGGCAGCAAGCCTAGCAGCGAGGCAAGCGTGGGCAAGTCTCGCCCAGGGCAGAGCAGCCTCGCGCAAGGCACTTGACTAGATCCGGCCTCTGAGCAGAGCTGGAGCTCTGCCGTCCTGGAGGCACACTCGGCTCGGCCCAAGCAGGGATTGCAGCTGCACGCGTCTTGGCTCCCTCGACTCTTCCCAAGGAGGCTCGCTTCCAAGCGGACCGTGCACTTGGCTTCCAGGCAGGGACGCCCCGCGCCTCCTGCAGGTCTTGGCACAGGGGCTGCTTCCCCTGAGCGGAGGCTGTGGGCGGCAGCCCAGACACGCAGGGGCAGGCCCCAACCACCTGCACACGTCTCTGCTGGTGGGGAGAGCACTAGGGAAATGACGTCTGTCAGGCAGCTTCTGGGCGCTCACGGAGTCAGCCTCCGGGTGTGTGGGGCTGCAGACCACAGCCAGGGGCCCTGGGAAGCCTGGTGCTCTCCGTGCTGTGCTGAGTCTGGGCGGCCAAGCGAGCGCTGGAGGAGCCCTGCACTTGCCATTCCCTTCCCTATGACAGAGCTCTCACGGCTGGAGGGCTTGGCAGCGGGCACCCCACCGGCCCCTAAGCCCTCCGCAAGGACGCCTGGGGACTAGGTGCAAAGGCAAGGCAGGAGTGGAGCTGAGGCCAGGAAGGCGCCAGGAGCGTCTGCCTGTCTCGCGCAGCCTGCTCCTTCCCGGGCAGGAAGCCTAGCAGCGAGGCAAGTCTGGGCAAGGCTCGCCCAGGGCAGAGCAGCCTCACGCCAGCAACTCTGCCAGATCGGGCCTCTGAGCAGAGCTGGAGCTCTGCCGTACTGGAGGCTCACTGGGCTCCGCCCAAGGAGTGATTGCAGACGCACGCAGCTGGGCTGCCTCCTCTTCTCCCGAGGAGGCTCGCTTCCCGCGTGCTGTGCACCAGGCTTCCAGGCGGGGGCGCCCCGCGCCTCCTACAGGTCTTGGCTCAGGGGCTGCTTCCCTGGAGCTGGGGCTGCCGGCGGGAGCCCAGACACGCAGGGGCAGGCCCCACCACCTGCACACGTCTCTGCTGGGGAGCAGAGCGCTAGGGACATGACGTCTGTCAGGCACCTTCTGGGCGCCCACGGAGTCAGCCTCCGGGAGTGTGGGGCTGCAGACCACAGCCAGGGGACCTGGGAGCCTTGTGCTCTCCGTGAGGCGCTGAGTCTGGGCGGCCAAGCAACCGCTGGTGGAGCCCTGCACTTGCCCTCCCCTCCCCTCTACGAGAGGCCTCACTGCTGGAGGGCTTGGCAGTGTGCAAGCCACCGGCTCCTAAGCCTTCCCCAAGGACGCCCGGGGCCTAGATGCAAAGGCAAGGCAGGAGTGGAGCTGAGGCCAGGAAGGCGCCAGTGGCCTCTCCCAGCATCGCACAACCTGCTCCTTCCTGGGCAGCAAGCCTAGCAGCGAGGCAAGCGTGGGCAAGTCTCGCCCAGGGCAGAGCAGCCTCGCGCAAGGCACTTGACTAGATCCGGCCTCTGAGCAGAGCTGGAGCTCTGCCGTCCTGGAGGCACACTCGGCTCGGCCCAAGCAGGGATTGCAGCTGCACGCGTCTTGGCTCCCTCGACTCTTCCCAAGGAGGCTCGCTTCCAAGCGGACCGTGCACTTGGCTTCCAGGCAGGGACGCCCCGCGCCTCCTGCAGGTCTTGGCACAGGGGCTGCTTCCCCTGAGCGGAGGCTGTGGGCGGCAGCCCAGACACGCAGGGGCAGGCCCCAACCACCTGCACACGTCTCTGCTGGTGGGGAGAGCACTAGGGAAATGACGTCTGTCAGGCAGCTTCTGGGCGCTCACGGAGTCAGCCTCCGGGTGTGTGGGGCTGCAGACCACAGCCAGGGGCCCTGGGAAGCCTGGTGCTCTCCGTGCTGTGCTGAGTCTGGGCGGCCAAGCGAGCGCTGGAGGAGCCCTGCACTTGCCATTCCCTTCCCTATGACAGAGCTCTCACGGCTGGAGGGCTTGGCAGCGGGCACCCCACCGGCCCCTAAGCCCTCCGCAAGGACCCCTGGGGACTAGGTGCAAAGGCAAGGCAGGAGTGGAGCTGAGGCCAGGAAGGCGCCAGGAGCGTCTGCCTGTCTCGCGCAGCCTGCTCCTTCCCGGGCAGGAAGCCTAGCAGCGAGGCAAGTCTGGGCAAGGCTCGCCCAGGGCAGAGCAGCCTCACGCCAGCAACTCTGCCAGATCGGGCCTCTGAGCAGAGCTGGAGCTCTGCCGTACTGGAGGCTCACTGGGCTCCGCCCAAGGAGTGATTGCAGACGCACGCAGCTGGGCTGCCTCCTCTTCTCCCGAGGAGGCTCGCTTCCCGCGTGCTGTGCACCAGGCTTCCAGGCGGGGGCGCCCCGCGCCTCCTACAGGTCTTGGCTCAGGGGCTGCTTCCCTGGAGCTGGGGCTGCCGGCGGGAGCCCAGACACGCAGGGGCAGGCCCCACCACCTGCACACGTCTCTGCTGGGGAGCAGAGCGCTAGGGACATGACGTCTGTCAGGCACCTTCTGGGCGCCCACGGAGTCAGCCTCCGGGAGTGTGGGGCTGCAGACCACAGCCAGGGGACCTGGGAGCCTTGTGCTCTCCGTGAGGCGCTGAGTCTGGGCGGCCAAGCAACCGCTGGTGGAGCCCTGCACTTGCCCTCCCCTCCCCTCTACGAGAGGCCTCACTGCTGGAGGGCTTGGCAGTGTGCAAGCCACCGGCTCCTAAGCCTTCCCCAAGGACGCCCGGGGCCTAGATGCAAAGGCAAGGCAGGAGTGGAGCTGAGGCCAGGAAGGCGCCAGTGGCCTCTCCCAGCATCGCACAACCTGCTCCTTCCTGGGCAGCAAGCCTAGCAGCGAGGCAAGCGTGGGCAAGTCTCGCCCAGGGCAGAGCAGCCTCGCGCAAGGCACTTGACTAGATCCGGCCTCTGAGCAGAGCTGGAGCTCTGCCGTCCTGGAGGCACACTCGGCTCGGCCCAAGCAGGGATTGCAGCTGCACGCGTCTTGGCTCCCTCGACTCTTCCCAAGGAGGCTCGCTTCCAAGCGGACCGTGCACTTGGCTTCCAGGCAGGGACGCCCCGCGCCTCCTGCAGGTCTTGGCACAGGGGCTGCTTCCCCTGAGCGGAGGCTGTGGGCGGCAGCCCAGACACGCAGGGGCAGGCCCCAACCACCTGCACACGTCTCTGCTGGTGGGGAGAGCACTAGGGAAATGACGTCTGTCAGGCAGCTTCTGGGCGCTCACGGAGTCAGCCTCCGGGTGTGTGGGGCTGCAGACCACAGCCAGGGGCCCTGGGAAGCCTGGTGCTCTCCGTGCTGTGCTGAGTCTGGGCGGCCAAGCGAGCGCTGGAGGAGCCCTGCACTTGCCATTCCCTTCCCTATGACAGAGCTCTCACGGCTGGAGGGCTTGGCAGCGGGCACCCCACCGGCCCCTAAGCCCTCCGCAAGGACGCCTGGGGACTAGGTGCAAAGGCAAGGCAGGAGTGGAGCTGAGGCCAGGAAGGCGCCAGGAGCGTCTGCCTGTCTCGCGCAGCCTGCTCCTTCCCGGGCAGGAAGCCTAGCAGCGAGGCAAGTCTGGGCAAGGCTCGCCCAGGGCAGAGCAGCCTCACGCCAGCAACTCTGCCAGATCGGGCCTCTGAGCAGAGCTGGAGCTCTGCCGTACTGGAGGCTCACTGGGCTCCGCCCAAGGAGTGATTGCAGACGCATGCAGCTGGGCTGCCTCCTCTTCTCCCGAGGAGGCTCGCTTCCCGCGTGCTGTGCACCAGGCTTCCAGGCGGGGGCGCCCCGCGCCTCCTACAGGTCTTGGCTCAGGGGCTGCTTCCCTGGAGCTGGGGCTGCCGGCGGGAGCCCAGACACGCAGGGGCAGGCCCCACCACCTGCACACGTCTCTGCTGGGGAGCAGAGCGCTAGGGACATGACGTCTGTCAGGCACCTTCTGGGCGCCCACGGAGTCAGCCTCCGGGAGTGTGGGGCTGCAGACCACAGCCAGGGGACCTGGGAGCCTTGTGCTCTCCGTGAGGCGCTGAGTCTGGGCGGCCAAGCAACCGCTGGTGGAGCCCTGCACTTGCCCTCCCCTCCCCTCTACGAGAGGCCTCACTGCTGGAGGGCTTGGCAGTGTGCAAGCCACCGGCTCCTAAGCCTTCCCCAAGGACGCCCGGGGCCTAGATGCAAAGGCAAGGCAGGAGTGGAGCTGAGGCCAGGAAGGCGCCAGTGGCCTCTCCCAGCATCGCACAACCTGCTCCTTCCTGGGCAGCAAGCCTAGCAGCGAGGCAAGCGTGGGCAAGTCTCGCCCAGGGCAGAGCAGCCTCGCGCAAGGCACTTGACTAGATCCGGCCTCTGAGCAGAGCTGGAGCTCTGCCGTCCTGGAGGCACACTCGGCTCGGCCCAAGCAGGGATTGCAGCTGCACGCGTCTTGGCTCCCTCGACTCTTCCCAAGGAGGCTCGCTTCCAAGCGGACCGTGCACTTGGCTTCCAGGCAGGGACGCCCCGCGCCTCCTGCAGGTCTTGGCACAGGGGCTGCTTCCCCTGAGCGGAGGCTGTGGGCGGCAGCCCAGACACGCAGGGGCAGGCCCCAACCACCTGCACACGTCTCTGCTGGTGGGGAGAGCACTAGGGAAATGACGTCTGTCAGGCAGCTTCTGGGCGCTCACGGAGTCAGCCTCCGGGTGTGTGGGGCTGCAGACCACAGCCAGGGGCCCTGGGAAGCCTGGTGCTCTCCGTGCTGTGCTGAGTCTGGGCGGCCAAGCGAGCGCTGGAGGAGCCCTGCACTTGCCATTCCCTTCCCTATGACAGAGCTCTCACGGCTGGAGGGCTTGGCAGCGGGCACCCCACCGGCCCCTAAGCCCTCCGCAAGGACGCCTGGGGACTAGGTGCAAAGGCAAGGCAGGAGTGGAGCTGAGGCCAGGAAGGCGCCAGGAGCGTCTGCCTGTCTGGCGCAGCCTGCTCCTTCCCGGGCAGGAAGCCTAGCAGCGAGGCAAGTCTGGGCAAGGCTCGCCCAGGGCAGAGCAGCCTCACGCCAGCAACTCTGCCAGATCGGGCCTCTGAGCAGAGCTGGAGCTCTGCCGTACTGGAGGCTCACTGGGCTCCGCCCAAGGAGTGATTGCAGACGCACGCAGCTGGGCTGCCTCCTCTTCTCCCTAGGAGGCTCGCTTCCCGCGTGCTGTGCACCAGGCTTCCAGGCGGGGGCGCCCCGCGCCTCCTACAGGTCTTGGCTCAGGGGCTGCTTCCCTGGAGCTGGGGCTGCCGGCGGGAGCCCAGACACGCAGGGGCAGGCCCCACCACCTGCACACGTCTCTGCTGGGGAGCAGAGCGCTAGGGACATGACGTCTGTCAGGCACCTTCTGGGCGCCCACGGAGTCAGCCTCCGGGAGTGTGGGGCTGCAGACCACAGCCAGGGGACCTGGGAGCCTTGTGCTCTCCGTGCGGCGCTGAGTCTGGGCGGCCAAGCAACCGCTGGTGGAGCCCTGCACTTGCCCTCCCCTCCCCTCTACGAGAGGCCTCACTGCTGGAGGGCTTGGCAGTGTGCAAGCCACCGGCTCCTAAGCCTTCCCCAAGGACGCCTGGGGCCTAGATGCAAAGGCAAGGCAGGAGTGGAGCTGAGGCCAGGAAGGCGCCAGTGGCCTCTCCCAGCATCGCACAGCCTGCTCCTTCCTGGGCAGCAAGCCTAGCAGCGAGGCAAGCCTGGGCAAGTCTCGCCCAGGGCAGAGCAGCCTCGCGCAAGGCACTTGACTAGATCTGGCCTCTGAGCAGAGCTGGAGCTCTGCCGTCCTGGAGGCACACTCGGCTCGGCCCAAGCAGGGATTGCAGCTGCACGCGGCTTGGCTCCCTCGACTCTTCCCAAGGAGGCTCGCTTCCAAGCGGACTGTGCACTTGGCTTCCAGGCAGGGACGCCCCGCGCCTCCTGCAGGTCTTGGCACAGGGGCTGCTTCCCCTGAGCTGAGGCTGTGGGCGGCAGCCCAGACACGCAGGGGCAGGCCCCAACCACCTGCACACGTCTCTGCTGGTGGGGAGAGCACTAGGGAAATGACGTCTGTCAGGCAGCTTCTGGGCGCTCACGGAGTCAGCCTCCGGGTGTGTGGGGCTGCAGACCACAGCCAGGGGCCCTGGGAAGCCTGGTGCTCTCCGTGCTGTGCTGAGTCTGGGCGCCCAAGCGAGCGCTGGAGGAGCCCTGCACTTGCCATTCCCTTCCCTATGACAGAGCTCTCACGGCTGGAGGGCTTGGCAGTGGGCACCCCACCGGCCCCTAAGCCCTCCGCAAGGACGCCTGGGGACTAGGTGCAAAGGCAAGGCAGGAGTGGAGCTGAGGCCAGGAAGGCGCCAGGAGCGTCTGCCTGTCTCGCGCAGCCTGCTCCTTCCCGGGCAGGAAGCCTAGCAGCGAGGCAAGTCTGGGCAAGGCTCGCCCAGGGCAGAGCAGCCTCACGCCAGCAACTCTGCCAGATCGGGCCTCTGAGCAGAGCTGGAGCTCTGCCGTACTGGAGGCTCACTGGGCTCCGCCCAAGGAGTGATTGCAGACGCACGCAGCTGGGCTGCCTCCTCTTCTCCCGAGGAGGCTCGCTTCCCGCGTGCTGTGCACCAGGCTTCCAGGCGGGGGCGCCCCGCGCCTCCTACAGGTCTTGGCTCAGGGGCTGCTTCCCTGGAGCTGGGGCTGCCGGCGGGAGCCCAGACACGCAGGGGCAGGCCCCACCACCTGCACACGTCTCTGCTGGGGAGCAGAGCGCTAGGGACATGACGTCTGTCAGGCACCTTCTGGGCGCCCACGGAGTCAGCCTCCGGGAGTGTGGGGCTGCAGACCACAGCCAGGGGACCTGGGAGCCTTGTGCTCTCCGTGCGGCGCTGAGTCTGGGCGGCCAAGCAACCGCTGGTGGAGCCCTGCACTTGCCCTCCCCTCCCCTCTACGAGAGGCCTCACTGCTGGAGGGCTTGGCAGTGTGCAAGCCACCGGCTCCTAAGCCTTCCCCAAGGACGCCCGGGGCCTAGATTCAAAGGCAAGGCAGGAGTGGAGCTGAGGCCAGGAAGGCGCCAGTGGCCTCTCCCAGCATCGCACAGCCTGCTCCTTCCTGGGCAGCAAGCCTAGCAGCGAGGCAAGCGTGGGCAAGTCTCGCCCAGGGCAGAGCAGCCTCGCGCAAGGCACTTGACTAGATCTGGCCTCTGAGCAGAGCTGGAGCTCTGCCGTCCTGGAGGCACACTCGGCTCGGCCCAAGCAGGGATTGCAGCTGCACGCGACTTGGCTCCCTCGACTCTTCCCAAGGAGGCTCGCTTCCAAGCGGACTGTGCACTTGGCTTCCAGGCAGGGACGCCCCGCGCCTCCTGCAGGTCTTGGCACAGGGGCTGCTTCCCCTGAGCGGAGGCTGTGGGCGGCAGCCCCGACACGCAGGGGCAGGCCCCAACCACCTGCACACGTCTCTGCTGGTTGGGAGAGCACTAGGGAAATGACGTCTGTCAGACACCTTCTGGGCGCTCACGGAGTCAGCCTCCGGGTGTGTGGGGCTGCAGACCACAGCCAGGGGCCCTGGGAAGCCTGGTGCTCTCCGTGCTGTGCTGAGTCTGGGCGGCCAAGCGAGCGCTGGAGGAGCCCTGCACTTGCCATTCCCTTCCCTATGACAGAGCTCTCACGGCTGGAGGGCTTGGCAGCGGGCACCCCACCGGCCCCTAAGCCCTCCGCAAGGACGCCTGGGGACTAGGTGCAAAGGCAAGGCAGGAGTGGAGCTGAGGCCAGGAAGGCGCCAGGAGCGTCTGCCTGTCTCGCGCAGCCTGCTCCTTCCCGGGCAGGAAGCCTAGCAGCGAGGCAAGTCTGGGCAAGGCTCGCCCAGGGCAGAGCAGCCTCACGCCAGCAACTCTGCCAGATCGGGCCTCTGAGCAGAGCTGGAGCTCTGCCGTACTGGAGGCTCACTGGGCTCCGCCCAAGGAGTGATTGCAGACGCACGCAGCTGGGCTGCCTCCTCTTCTCCCGAGGAGGCTCGCTTCCCGCGTGCTGTGCACCAGGCTTCCAGGCGGGGGCGCCCCGCGCCTCCTACAGGTCTTGGCTCAGGGGCTGCTTCCCTGGAGCTGGGGCTGCCGGCGGGAGCCCAGACACGCAGGGGCAGGCCCCACCACCTGCACACGTCTCTGCTGGGGAGCAGAGCGCTAGGGACATGACGTCTGTCAGGCACCTTCTGGGCGCCCACGGAGTCAGCCTCCGGGAGTGTGGGGCTGCAGACCACAGCCAGGGGACCTGGGAGCCTTGTGCTCTCCGTGCGGCGCTGAGTCTGGGCGGCCAAGCAACCGCTGGTGGAGCCCTGCACTTGCCCTCCCCTCCCCTCTACGAGAGGCCTCACTGCTGGAGGGCTTGGCAGTGTGCAAGCCACCGGCTCCTAAGCCTTCCCCAAGGACGCCCGGGGCCTAGATGCAAAGGCAAGGCAGGAGTGGAGCTGAGGCCAGGAAGGCGCCAGTGGCCTCTCCCAGCATCGCACAGCCTGCTCCTTCCTGGGCAGCAAGCCTAGCAGCGAGGCAAGCGTGGGCAAGTCTCGCCCAGGGCAGAGCAGCCTCGCGCAAGGCACTTGACTAGATCTGGCCTCTGAGCAGAGCTGGAGCTCTGCCGTCCTGGAGGCACACTCGGCTCGGCCCAAGCAGGGATTGCAGCTGCACGCGACTTGGCTCCCTCGACTCTTCCCAAGGAGGCTCGCTTCCAAGCGGACTGTGCACTTGGCTTCCAGGCAGGGACGCCCCGCGCCTCCTGCAGGTCTTGGCACAGGGGCTGCTTCCCCTGAGCGGAGGCTGTGGGCGGCAGCCCCGACACGCAGGGGCAGGCCCCAACCACCTGCACACGTCTCTGCTGGTGGGGAGAGCACTAGGGAAATGACGTCTGTCAGACACCTTCTGGGCGCTCACGGAGTCAGCCTCCGGGTGTGTGGGGCTGCAGACCACAGCCAGGGGCCCTGGGAAGCCTGGTGCTCTCCGTGCTGTGCTGAGTCTGGGCGGCCAAGCGAGCGCTGGAGGAGCCCTGCACTTGCCATTCCCTTCCCTATGACAGAGCTCTCACGGCTGGAGGGCTTGGCAGCGGGCACCCCACCGGCCCCTAAGCCCTCCGCAAGGACGCCTGGGGACTAGGTGCAAAGGCAAGGCAGGAGTGGAGCTGAGGCCAGGAAGGCGCCAGGAGCGTCTGCCTGTCTCGCGCAGCCTGCTCCTTCCCGGGCAGGAAGCCTAGCAGCGAGGCAAGTCTGGGCAAGGCTCGCCCAGGGCAGAGCAGCCTCACGCCAGCAACTCTGCCAGATCGGGCCTCTGAGCAGAGCTGGAGCTCTGCCGTACTGGAGGCTCACTGGGCTCCGCCCAAGGAGTGATTGCAGACGCACGCAGCTGGGCTGCCTCCTCTTCTCCCGAGGAGGCTCGCTTCCCGCGTGCTGTGCACCAGGCTTCCAGGCGGGGGCGCCCCGCGCCTCCTACAGGTCTTGGCTCAGGGGCTGCTTCCCTGGAGCTGGGGCTGCCGGCGGGAGCCCAGACACGCAGGGGCAGGCCCCACCACCTGCACACGTCTCTGCTGGGGAGCAGAGCGCTAGGGACATGACGTCTGTCAGGCACCTTCTGGGCGCCCACGGAGTCAGCCTCCGGGAGTGTGGGGCTGCAGACCACAGCCAGGGGACCTGGGAGCCTTGTGCTCTCCGTGCGGCGCTGAGTCTGGGCGGCCAAGCAACCGCTGGTGGAGCCCTGCACTTGCCCTCCCCTCCCCTCTACGAGAGGCCTCACTGCTGGAGGGCTTGGCAGTGTGCAAGCCACCGGCTCCTAAGCCTTCCCCAAGGACGCCCGGGGCCTAGATGCAAAGGCAAGGCAGGAGTGGAGCTGAGGCCAGGAAGGCGCCAGTGGCCTCTCCCAGCATCGCACAGCCTGCTCCTTCCTGGGCAGCAAGCCTAGCAGCGAGGCAAGCGTGGGCAAGTCTCGCCCAGGGCAGAGCAGCCTCGCGCAAGGCACTTGACTAGATCTGGCCTCTGAGCAGAGCTGGAGCTCTGCCGTCCTGGAGGCACACTCGGCTCGGCCCAAGCAGGGATTGCAGCTGCACGCGTCTTGGCTCCCTCGACTCTTCCCAAGGAGGCTCGCTTCCAAGCGGACCGTGCACTTGGCTTCCAGGCAGGGACGCCCCGCGCCTCCTGCAGGTCTTGGCACAGGGGCTGCTTCCCCTGAGCGGAGGCTGTGGGCGGCAGCCCAGACACGCAGGGGCAGGCCCCAACCACCTGCACACGTCTCTGCTGGTGGGGAGAGCACTAGGGAAATGACGTCTGTCAGGCAGCTTCTGGGCGCTCACGGAGTCAGCCTCCGGGTGTGTGGGGCTGCAGACCACAGCCAGGGGCCCTGGGAAGCCTGGTGCTCTCCGTGCTGTGCTGAGTCTGGGCGGCCAAGCGAGCGCTGGAGGAGCCCTGCACTTGCCATTCCCTTCCCTATGACAGAGCTCTCACGGCTGGAGGGCTTGGCAGCGGGCACCCCACCGGCCCCTAAGCCCTCCGCAAGGACGCCTGGGGACTAGGTGCAAAGGCAAGGCAGGAGTGGAGCTGAGGCCAGGAAGGCGCCAGGAGCGTCTGCCTGTCTGGCGCAGCCTGCTCCTTCCCGGGCAGGAAGCCTAGCAGCGAGGCAAGTCTGGGCAAGGCTCGCCCAGGGCAGAGCAGCCTCACGCCAGCAACTCTGCCAGATCGGGCCTCTGAGCAGAGCTGGAGCTCTGCCGTACTGGAGGCTCACTGGGCTCCGCCCAAGGAGTGATTGCAGACGCACGCAGCTGGGCTGCCTCCTCTTCTCCCGAGGAGGCTCGCTTCCCGCGTGCTGTGCACCAGGCTTCCAGGCGGGGGCGCCCCGCGCCTCCTACAGGTCTTGGCTCAGGGGCTGCTTCCCTGGAGCTGGGGCTGCCGGCGGGAGCCCAGACACGCAGGGGCAGGCCCCACCACCTGCACACGTCTCTGCTGGGGAGCAGAGCGCTAGGGACATGACGTCTGTCAGGCACCTTCTGGGCGCCCACGGAGTCAGCCTCCGGGAGTGTGGGGCTGCAGACCACAGCCAGGGGACCTGGGAGCCTTGTGCTCTCCGTGCGGCGCTGAGTCTGGGCGGCCAAGCAACCGCTGGTGGAGCCCTGCACTTGCCCTCCCCTCCCCTCTACGAGAGGCCTCACTGCTGGAGGGCTTGGCAGTGTGCAAGCCACCGGCTCCTAAGCCTTCCCCAAGGACGCCCGGGGCCTAGATTCAAAGGCAAGGCAGGAGTGGAGCTGAGGCCAGGAAGGCGCCAGTGGCCTCTCCCAGCATCGCACAGCCTGCTCCTTCCTGGGCAGCAAGCCTAGCAGCGAGGCAAGCCTGGGCAAGTCTCGCCCAGGGCAGAGCAGCCTCGCGCAAGGCACTTGACTAGATCTGGCCTCTGAGCAGAGCTGGAGCTCTGCCGTCCTGGAGGCACACTCGGCTCGGCCCAAGCAGGGATTGCAGCTGCACGCGACTTGGCTCCCTCGACTCTTCCCAAGGAGGCTCGCTTCCAAGCGGACTGTGCACTTGGCTTCCAGGCAGGGACGCCCCGCGCCTCCTGCAGGTCTTGGCACAGGGGCTGCTTCCCCTGAGCGGAGGCTGTGGGCGGCAGCCCCGACACGCAGGGGCAGGCCCCAACCACCTGCACACGTCTCTGCTGGTTGGGAGAGCACTAGGGAAATGACGTCTGTCAGACACCTTCTGGGCGCTCACGGAGTCAGCCTCCGGGTGTGTGGGGCTGCAGACCACAGCCAGGGGCCCTGGGAAGCCTGGTGCTCTCCGTGCTGTGCTGAGTCTGGGCGGCCAAGCGAGCGCTGGAGGAGCCCTGCACTTGCCATTCCCTTCCCTATGACAGAGCTCTCACGGCTGGAGGGCTTGGCAGCGGGCACCCCACCGGCCCCTAAGCCCTCCGCAAGGACGCCTGGGGACTAGGTGCAAAGGCAAGGCAGGAGTGGAGCTGAGGCCAGGAAGGCGCCAGGAGCGTCTGCCTGTCTCGCGCAGCCTGCTCCTTCCCGGGCAGGAAGCCTAGCAGCGAGGCAAGTCTGGGCAAGGCTCGCCCAGGGCAGAGCAGCCTCACGCCAGCAACTCTGCCAGATCGGGCCTCTGAGCAGAGCTGGAGCTCTGCCGTACTGGAGGCTCACTGGGCTCCGCCCAAGGAGTGATTGCAGACGCACGCAGCTGGGCTGCCTCCTCTTCTCCCGAGGAGGCTCGCTTCCCGCGTGCTGTGCACCAGGCTTCCAGGCGGGGGCGCCCCGCGCCTCCTACAGGTCTTGGCTCAGGGGCTGCTTCCCTGGAGCTGGGGCTGCCGGCGGGAGCCCAGACACGCAGGGGCAGGCCCCACCACCTGCACACGTCTCTGCTGGGGAGCAGAGCGCTAGGGACATGACGTCTGTCAGGCACCTTCTGGGCGCCCACGGAGTCAGCCTCCGGGAGTGTGGGGCTGCAGACCACAGCCAGGGGACCTGGGAGCCTTGTGCTCTCCGTGAGGCGCTGAGTCTGGGCGGCCAAGCAACCGCTGGTGGAGCCCTGCACTTGCCCTCCCCTCCCCTCTACGAGAGGCCTCACTGCTGGAGGGCTTGGCAGTGTGCAAGCCACCGGCTCCTAAGCCTTCCCCAAGGACGCCCGGGGCCTAGATGCAAAGGCAAGGCAGGAGTGGAGCTGAGGCCAGGAAGGCGCCAGTGGCCTCTCCCAGCATCGCACAACCTGCTCCTTCCTGGGCAGCAAGCCTAGCAGCGAGGCAAGCGTGGGCAAGTCTCGCCCAGGGCAGAGCAGCCTCGCGCAAGGCACTTGACTAGATCCGGCCTCTGAGCAGAGTTGGAGCTCTGCCGTCCTGGAGGCACACTCGGCTCGGCCCAAGCAGGGATTGCAGCTGCACGCGTCTTGGCTCCCTCGACTCTTCCCAAGGAGGCTCGCTTCCAAGCGGACCGTGCACTTGGCTTCCAGGCAGGGACGCCCCGCGCCTCCTGCAGGTCTTGGCACAGGGGCTGCTTCCCCTGAGCGGAGGCTGTGGGCGGCAGCCCAGACACGCAGGGGCAGGCCCCAACCACCTGCACACGTCTCTGCTGGTGGGGAGAGCACTAGGGAAATGACGTCTGTCAGGCAGCTTCTGGGCGCTCACGGAGTCAGCCTCCGGGTGTGTGGGGCTGCAGACCACAGCCAGGGGCCCTGGGAAGCCTGGTGCTCTCCGTGCTGTGCTGAGTCTGGGCGGCCAAGCGAGCGCTGGAGGAGCCCTGCACTTGCCATTCCCTTCCCTATGACAGAGCTCTCACGGCTGGAGGGCTTGGCAGCGGGCACCCCACCGGCCCCTAAGCCCTCCGCAAGGACGCCTGGGGACTAGGTGCAAAGGCAAGGCAGGAGTGGAGCTGAGGCCAGGAAGGCGCCAGGAGCGTCTGCCTGTCTCGCGCAGCCTGCTCCTTCCCGGGCAGGAAGCCTAGCAGCGAGGCAAGTCTGGGCAAGGCTCGCCCAGGGCAGAGCAGCCTCACGCCAGCAACTCTGCCAGATCGGGCCTCTGAGCAGAGCTGGAGCTCTGCCGTACTGGAGGCTCACTGGGCTCCGCCCAAGGAGTGATTGCAGACGCACGCAGCTGGGCTGCCTCCTCTTCTCCCGAGGAGGCTCGCTTCCCGCGTGCTGTGCACCAGGCTTCCAGGCGGGGGCGCCCCGCGCCTCCTACAGGTCTTGGCTCAGGGGCTGCTTCCCTGGAGCTGGGGCTGCCGGCGGGAGCCCAGACACGCAGGGGCAGGCCCCACCACCTGCACACGTCTCTGCTGGGGAGCAGAGCGCTAGGGACATGACGTCTGTCAGGCACCTTCTGGGCGCCCACGGAGTCAGCCTCCGGGAGTGTGGGGCTGCAGACCACAGCCAGGGGACCTGGGAGCCTTGTGCTCTCCGTGCGGCGCTGAGTCTGGGCGGCCAAGCAACCGCTGGTGGAGCCCTGCACTTGCCCTCCCCTCCCCTCTACGAGAGGCCTCACTGCTGGAGGGCTTGGCAGTGTGCAAGCCACCGGCTCCTAAGCCTTCCCCAAGGACGCCTGGGGCCTAGATGCAAAGGCAAGGCAGGAGTGGAGCTGAGGCCAGGAAGGCGCCAGTGGCCTCTCCCAGCATCGCACAGCCTGCTCCTTCCTGGGCAGCAAGCCTAGCAGCGAGGCAAGCCTGGGCAAGTCTCGCCCAGGGCAGAGCAGCCTCGCGCAAGGCACTTGACTAGATCTGGCCTCTGAGCAGAGCTGGAGCTCTGCCGTCCTGGAGGCACACTCGGCTCGGCCCAAGCAGGGATTGCAGCTGCACGCGTCTTGGCTCCCTCGACTCTTCCCAAGGAGGCTCGCTTCCAAGCGGACTGTGCACTTGGCTTCCAGGCAGGGACGCCCCGCGCCTCCTGCAGGTCTTGGCACAGGGGCTGCTTCCCCTGAGCTGAGGCTGTGGGCGGCAGCCCAGACACGCAGGGGCAGGCCCCAACCACCTGCACACGTCTCTGCTGGTGGGGAGAGCACTAGGGAAATGACGTCTGTCAGGCAGCTTCTGGGCGCTCACGGAGTCAGCCTCCGGGTGTGTGGGGCTGCAGACCACAGCCAGGGGCCCTGGGAAGCCTGGTGCTCTCCGTGCTGTGCTGAGTCTGGGCGCCCAAGCGAGCGCTGGAGGAGCCCTGCACTTGCCATTCCCTTCCCTATGACAGAGCTCTCACGGCTGGAGGGCTTGGCAGTGGGCACCCCACCGGCCCCTAAGCCCTCCGCAAGGACGCCTGGGGACTAGGTGCAAAGGCAAGGCAGGAGTGGAGCTGAGGCCAGGAAGGCGCCAGGAGCGTCTGCCTGTCTCGCGCAGCCTGCTCCTTCCCGGGCAGGAAGCCTAGCAGCGAGGCAAGTCTGGGCAAGGCTCGCCCAGGGCAGAGCAGCCTCACGCCAGCCACTCTGCCAGATCGGGCCTCTGAGCAGAGCTGGAGCTCTGCCGTACTGGAGGCTCACTGGGCTCCGCCCAAGGAGTGATTGCAGACGCACGCAGCTGGGCTGCCTCCTCTTCTCCCGAGGAGGCTCGCTTCCCGCGTGCTGTGCACCAGGCTTCCAGGCGGGGGCGCCCCGCGCCTCCTACAGGTCTTGGCTCAGGGGCTGCTTCCCTGGAGCTGGGGCTGCCGGCGGGAGCCCAGACACGCAGGGGCAGGCCCCACCACCTGCACACGTCTCTGCTGGGGAGCAGAGCGCTAGGGACATGACGTCTGTCAGGCACCTTCTGGGCGCCCACGGAGTCAGCCTCCGGGAGTGTGGGGCTGCAGACCACAGCCAGGGGACCTGGGAGCCTTGTGCTCTCCGTGCGGCGCTGAGTCTGGGCGGCCAAGCAACCGGTGGTGGAGCCCTGCACTTGCCCTCCCCTCCCCTCTACGAGAGGCCTCACTGCTGGAGGGCTTGGCAGTGTGCAAGCCACCGGCTCCTAAGCCTTCCCCAAGGACGCCCGGGGCCTAGATGCAAAGGCAAGGCAGGAGTGGAGCTGAGGCCAGGAAGGCGCCAGTGGCCTCTCCCAGCATCGCACAGCCTGCTCCTTCCTGGGCAGCAAGCCTAGCAGCGAGGCAAGCCTGGGCAAGTCTCGCCCAGGGCAGAGCAGCCTCGCGCAAGGCACTTGACTAGATCTGGCCTCTGAGCAGAGCTGGAGCTCTGCCGTCCTGGAGGCACACTCGGCTCGGCCCAAGCAGGGATTGCAGCTGCACGCGTCTTGGCTCCCTCGACTCTTCCCAAGGAGGCTCGCTTCCAAGCGGACTGTGCACTTGGCTTCCAGGCAGGGACGCCCCGCGCCTCCTGCAGGTCTTGGCACAGGGGCTGCTTCCCCTGAGCTGAGGCTGTGGGCGGCAGCCCAGACACGCAGGGGCAGGCCCCAACCACCTGCACACGTCTCTGCTGGTTGGGAGAGCACTAGGGAAATGACGTCTGTCAGGCAGCTTCTGGGCGCTCACGGAGTCAGCCTCCGGGTGTGTGGGGCTGCAGACCACAGCCAGGGGCCCTGGGAAGCCTGGTGCTCTCCGTGCTGTGCTGAGTCTGGGCGGCCAAGCGAGCGCTGGAGGAGCCCTGCACTTGCCATTCCCTTCCCTATGACAGAGCTCTCACGGCTGGAGGGCTTGGCAGCGGGCACCCCACCGGCCCCTAAGCCCTCCGCAAGGACGCCTGGGGACTAGGTGCAAAGGCAAGGCAGGAGTGGAGCTGAGGCCAGGAAGGCGCCAGGAGCGTCTGCCTGTCTCGCGCAGCCTGCTCCTTCCCGGGCAGGAAGCCTAGCAGCGAGGCAAGTCTGGGCAAGGC
This sequence comes from Budorcas taxicolor, assembly GCF_023091745.1. Lineage (NCBI taxonomy): Eukaryota > Metazoa > Chordata > Mammalia > Artiodactyla > Bovidae > Budorcas > Budorcas taxicolor. The sequence goes on from NW_026292016.1 coordinate 116,311, forward strand.
TCGCCCAGGGCAGAGCAGCCTCACGCCAGCAACTCTGCCAGATCGGGCCTCTGAGCAGAGCTGGAGCTCTGCCGTACTGGAGGCTCACTGGGCTCCGCCCAAGGAGTGATTGCAGACGCACGCAGCTGGGCTGCCTCCTCTTCTCCCGAGGAGGCTCGCTTCCCGCGTGCTGTGCACCAGGCTTCCAGGCGGGGGCGCCCCGCGCCTCCTACAGGTCTTGGCTCAGGGGCTGCTTCCCTGGAGCTGGGGCTGCCGGCGGGAGCCCAGACACGCAGGGGCAGGCCCCACCACCTGCACACGTCTCTGCTGGGGAGCAGAGCGCTAGGGACATGACGTCTGTCAGGCACCTTCTGGGCGCCCACGGAGTCAGCCTCCGGGAGTGTGGGGCTGCAGACCACAGCCAGGGGACCTGGGAGCCTTGTGCTCTCCGTGAGGCGCTGAGTCTGGGCGGCCAAGCAACCGCTGGTGGAGCCCTGCACTTGCCCTCCCCTCCCCTCTACGAGAGGCCTCACTGCTGGAGGGCTTGGCAGTGTGCAAGCCACCGGCTCCTAAGCCTTCCCCAAGGACGCCCGGGGCCTAGATGCAAAGGCAAGGCAGGAGTGGAGCTGAGGCCAGGAAGGCGCCAGTGGCCTCTCCCAGCATCGCACAACCTGCTCCTTCCTGGGCAGCAAGCCTAGCAGCGAGGCAAGCGTGGGCAAGTCTCGCCCAGGGCAGAGCAGCCTCGCGCAAGGCACTTGACTAGATCCGGCCTCTGAGCAGAGCTGGAGCTCTGCCGTCCTGGAGGCACACTCGGCTCGGCCCAAGCAGGGATTGCAGCTGCACGCGTCTTGGCTCCCTCGACTCTTCCCAAGGAGGCTCGCTTCCAAGCGGACCGTGCACTTGGCTTCCAGGCAGGGACGCCCCGCGCCTCCTGCAGGTCTTGGCACAGGGGCTGCTTCCCCTGAGCGGAGGCTGTGGGCGGCAGCCCAGACACGCAGGGGCAGGCCCCAACCACCTGCACACGTCTCTGCTGGTGGGGAGAGCACTAGGGAAATGACGTCTGTCAGGCAGCTTCTGGGCGCTCACGGAGTCAGCCTCCGGGTGTGTGGGGCTGCAGACCACAGCCAGGGGCCCTGGGAAGCCTGGTGCTCTCCGTGCTGTGCTGAGTCTGGGCGGCCAAGCGAGCGCTGGAGGAGCCCTGCACTTGCCATTCCCTTCCCTATGACAGAGCTCTCACGGCTGGAGGGCTTGGCAGCGGGCACCCCACCGGCCCCTAAGCCCTCCGCAAGGACGCCTGGGGACTAGGTGCAAAGGCAAGGCAGGAGTGGAGCTGAGGCCAGGAAGGCGCCAGGAGCGTCTGCCTGTCTCGCGCAGCCTGCTCCTTCCCGGGCAGGAAGCCTAGCAGCGAGGCAAGTCTGGGCAAGGCTCGCCCAGGGCAGAGCAGCCTCACGCCAGCAACTCTGCCAGATCGGGCCTCTGAGCAGAGCTGGAGCTCTGCCGTACTGGAGGCTCACTGGGCTCCGCCCAAGGAGTGATTGCAGACGCACGCAGCTGGGCTGCCTCCTCTTCTCCCGAGGAGGCTCGCTTCCCGCGTGCTGTGCACCAGGCTTCCAGGCGGGGGCGCCCCGCGCCTCCTACAGGTCTTGGCTCAGGGGCTGCTTCCCTGGAGCTGGGGCTGCCGGCGGGAGCCCAGACACGCAGGGGCAGGCCCCACCACCTGCACACGTCTCTGCTGGGGAGCAGAGCGCTAGGGACATGACGTCTGTCAGGCACCTTCTGGGCGCCCACGGAGTCAGCCTCCGGGAGTGTGGGGCTGCAGACCACAGCCAGGGGACCTGGGAGCCTTGTGCTCTCCGTGAGGCGCTGAGTCTGGGCGGCCAAGCAACCGCTGGTGGAGCCCTGCACTTGCCCTCCCCTCCCCTCTACGAGAGGCCTCACTGCTGGAGGGCTTGGCAGTGTGCAAGCCACCGGCTCCTAAGCCTTCCCCAAGGACGCCCGGGGCCTAGATGCAAAGGCAAGGCAGGAGTGGAGCTGAGGCCAGGAAGGCGCCAGTGGCCTCTCCCAGCATCGCACAACCTGCTCCTTCCTGGGCAGCAAGCCTAGCAGCGAGGCAAGCGTGGGCAAGTCTCGCCCAGGGCAGAGCAGCCTCGCGCAAGGCACTTGACTAGATCCGGCCTCTGAGCAGAGTTGGAGCTCTGCCGTCCTGGAGGCACACTCGGCTCGGCCCAAGCAGGGATTGCAGCTGCACGCGTCTTGGCTCCCTCGACTCTTCCCAAGGAGGCTCGCTTCCAAGCGGACCGTGCACTTGGCTTCCAGGCAGGGACGCCCCGCGCCTCCTGCAGGTCTTGGCACAGGGGCTGCTTCCCCTGAGCGGAGGCTGTGGGCGGCAGCCCAGACACGCAGGGGCAGGCCCCAACCACCTGCACACGTCTCTGCTGGTGGGGAGAGCACTAGGGAAATGACGTCTGTCAGGCAGCTTCTGGGCGCTCACGGAGTCAGCCTCCGGGTGTGTGGGGCTGCAGACCACAGCCAGGGGCCCTGGGAAGCCTGGTGCTCTCCGTGCTGTGCTGAGTCTGGGCGGCCAAGCGAGCGCTGGAGGAGCCCTGCACTTGCCATTCCCTTCCCTATGACAGAGCTCTCACGGCTGGAGGGCTTGGCAGCGGGCACCCCACCGGCCCCTAAGCCCTCCGCAAGGACGCCTGGGGACTAGGTGCAAAGGCAAGGCAGGAGTGGAGCTGAGGCCAGGAAGGCGCCAGGAGCGTCTGCCTGTCTCGCGCAGCCTGCTCCTTCCCGGGCAGGAAGCCTAGCAGCGAGGCAAGTCTGGGCAAGGCTCGCCCAGGGCAGAGCAGCCTCACGCCAGCAACTCTGCCAGATCGGGCCTCTGAGCAGAGCTGGAGCTCTGCCGTACTGGAGGCTCACTGGGCTCCGCCCAAGGAGTGATTGCAGACGCACGCAGCTGGGCTGCCTCCTCTTCTCCCGAGGAGGCTCGCTTCCCGCGTGCTGTGCACCAGGCTTCCAGGCGGGGGCGCCCCGCGCCTCCTACAGGTCTTGGCTCAGGGGCTGCTTCCCTGGAGCTGGGGCTGCCGGCGGGAGCCCAGACACGCAGGGGCAGGCCCCACCACCTGCACACGTCTCTGCTGGGGAGCAGAGCGCTAGGGACATGACGTCTGTCAGGCACCTTCTGGGCGCCCACGGAGTCAGCCTCCGGGAGTGTGGGGCTGCAGACCACAGCCAGGGGACCTGGGAGCCTTGTGCTCTCCGTGCGGCGCTGAGTCTGGGCGGCCAAGCAACCGCTGGTGGAGCCCTGCACTTGCCCTCCCCTCCCCTCTACGAGAGGCCTCACTGCTGGAGGGCTTGGCAGTGTGCAAGCCACCGGCTCCTAAGCCTTCCCCAAGGACGCCTGGGGCCTAGATGCAAAGGCAAGGCAGGAGTGGAGCTGAGGCCAGGAAGGCGCCAGTGGCCTCTCCCAGCATCGCACAGCCTGCTCCTTCCTGGGCAGCAAGCCTAGCAGCGAGGCAAGCCTGGGCAAGTCTCGCCCAGGGCAGAGCAGCCTCGCGCAAGGCACTTGACTAGATCTGGCCTCTGAGCAGAGCTGGAGCTCTGCCGTCCTGGAGGCACACTCGGCTCGGCCCAAGCAGGGATTGCAGCTGCACGCGTCTTGGCTCCCTCGACTCTTCCCAAGGAGGCTCGCTTCCAAGCGGACTGTGCACTTGGCTTCCAGGCAGGGACGCCCCGCGCCTCCTGCAGGTCTTGGCACAGGGGCTGCTTCCCCTGAGCTGAGGCTGTGGGCGGCAGCCCAGACACGCAGGGGCAGGCCCCAACCACCTGCACACGTCTCTGCTGGTGGGGAGAGCACTAGGGAAATGACGTCTGTCAGGCAGCTTCTGGGCGCTCACGGAGTCAGCCTCCGGGTGTGTGGGGCTGCAGACCACAGCCAGGGGCCCTGGGAAGCCTGGTGCTCTCCGTGCTGTGCTGAGTCTGGGCGCCCAAGCGAGCGCTGGAGGAGCCCTGCACTTGCCATTCCCTTCCCTATGACAGAGCTCTCACGGCTGGAGGGCTTGGCAGTGGGCACCCCACCGGCCCCTAAGCCCTCCGCAAGGACCCCTGGGGACTAGGTGCAAAGGCAAGGCAGGAGTGGAGCTGAGGCCAGGAAGGCGCCAGGAGCGTCTGCCTGTCTCGCGCAGCCTGCTCCTTCCCGGGCAGGAAGCCTAGCAGCGAGGCAAGTCTGGGCAAGGCTCGCCCAGGGCAGAGCAGCCTCACGCCAGCCACTCTGCCAGATCGGGCCTCTGAGCAGAGCTGGAGCTCTGCCGTACTGGAGGCTCACTGGGCTCCGCCCAAGGAGTGATTGCAGACGCACGCAGCTGGGCTGCCTCCTCTTCTCCCGAGGAGGCTCGCTTCCCGCGTGCTGTGCACCAGGCTTCCAGGCGGGGGCGCCCCGCGCCTCCTACAGGTCTTGGCTCAGGGGCTGCTTCCCTGGAGCTGGGGCTGCCGGCGGGAGCCCAGACACGCAGGGGCAGGCCCCACCACCTGCACACGTCTCTGCTGGGGAGCAGAGCGCTAGGGACATGACGTCTGTCAGGCACCTTCTGGGCGCCCACGGAGTCAGCCTCCGGGAGTGTGGGGCTGCAGACCACAGCCAGGGGACCTGGGAGCCTTGTGCTCTCCGTGCGGCGCTGAGTCTGGGCGGCCAAGCAACCGGTGGTGGAGCCCTGCACTTGCCCTCCCCTCCCCTCTACGAGAGGCCTCACTGCTGGAGGGCTTGGCAGTGTGCAAGCCACCGGCTCCTAAGCCTTCCCCAAGGACGCCCGGGGCCTAGATGCAAAGGCAAGGCAGGAGTGGAGCTGAGGCCAGGAAGGCGCCAGTGGCCTCTCCCAGCATCGCACAGCCTGCTCCTTCCTGGGCAGCAAGCCTAGCAGCGAGGCAAGCCTGGGCAAGTCTCGCCCAGGGCAGAGCAGCCTCGCGCAAGGCACTTGACTAGATCTGGCCTCTGAGCAGAGCTGGAGCTCTGCCGTCCTGGAGGCACACTCGGCTCGGCCCAAGCAGGGATTGCAGCTGCACGCGTCTTGGCTCCCTCGACTCTTCCCAAGGAGGCTCGCTTCCAAGCGGACTGTGCACTTGGCTTCCAGGCAGGGACGCCCCGCGCCTCCTGCAGGTCTTGGCACAGGGGCTGCTTCCCCTGAGCTGAGGCTGTGGGCGGCAGCCCAGACACGCAGGGGCAGGCCCCAACCACCTGCACACGTCTCTGCTGGTTGGGAGAGCACTAGGGAAATGACGTCTGTCAGGCAGCTTCTGGGCGCTCACGGAGTCAGCCTCCGGGTGTGTGGGGCTGCAGACCACAGCCAGGGGCCCTGGGAAGCCTGGTGCTCTCCGTGCTGTGCTGAGTCTGGGCGGCCAAGCGAGCGCTGGAGGAGCCCTGCACTTGCCATTCCCTTCCCTATGACAGAGCTCTCACGGCTGGAGGGCTTGGCAGCGGGCACCCCACCGGCCCCTAAGCCCTCCGCAAGGACGCCTGGGGACTAGGTGCAAAGGCAAGGCAGGAGTGGAGCTGAGGCCAGGAAGGCGCCAGGAGCGTCTGCCTGTCTCGCGCAGCCTGCTCCTTCCCGGGCAGGAAGCCTAGCAGCGAGGCAAGTCTGGGCAAGGCTCGCCCAGGGCAGAGCAGCCTCACGCCAGCAACTCTGCCAGATCGGGCCTCTGAGCAGAGCTGGAGCTCTGCCGTACTGGAGGCTCACTGGGCTCCGCCCAAGGAGTGATTGCAGACGCACGCAGCTGGGCTGCCTCCTCTTCTCCCGAGGAGGCTCGCTTCCCGCGTGCTGTGCACCAGGCTTCCAGGCGGGGGCGCCCCGCGCCTCCTACAGGTCTTGGCTCAGGGGCTGCTTCCCTGGAGCTGGGGCTGCCGGCGGGAGCCCAGACACGCAGGGGCAGGCCCCACCACCTGCACACGTCTCTGCTGGGGAGCAGAGCGCTAGGGACATGACGTCTGTCAGGCACCTTCTGGGCGCCCACGGAGTCAGCCTCCGGGAGTGTGGGGCTGCAGACCACAGCCAGGGGACCTGGGAGCCTTGTGCTCTCCGTGAGGCGCTGAGTCTGGGCGGCCAAGCAACCGCTGGTGGAGCCCTGCACTTGCCCTCCCCTCCCCTCTACGAGAGGCCTCACTGCTGGAGGGCTTGGCAGTGTGCAAGCCACCGGCTCCTAAGCCTTCCCCAAGGACGCCCGGGGCCTAGATGCAAAGGCAAGGCAGGAGTGGAGCTGAGGCCAGGAAGGCGCCAGTGGCCTCTCCCAGCATCGCACAACCTGCTCCTTCCTGGGCAGCAAGCCTAGCAGCGAGGCAAGCGTGGGCAAGTCTCGCCCAGGGCAGAGCAGCCTCGCGCAAGGCACTTGACTAGATCCGGCCTCTGAGCAGAGCTGGAGCTCTGCCGTCCTGGAGGCACACTCGGCTCGGCCCAAGCAGGGATTGCAGCTGCACGCGTCTTGGCTCCCTCGACTCTTCCCAAGGAGGCTCGCTTCCAAGCGGACCGTGCACTTGGCTTCCAGGCAGGGACGCCCCGCGCCTCCTGCAGGTCTTGGCACAGGGGCTGCTTCCCCTGAGCGGAGGCTGTGGGCGGCAGCCCAGACACGCAGGGGCAGGCCCCAACCACCTGCACACGTCTCTGCTGGTGGGGAGAGCACTAGGGAAATGACGTCTGTCAGGCAGCTTCTGGGCGCTCACGGAGTCAGCCTCCGGGTGTGTGGGGCTGCAGACCACAGCCAGGGGCCCTGGGAAGCCTGGTGCTCTCCGTGCTGTGCTGAGTCTGGGCGGCCAAGCGAGCGCTGGAGGAGCCCTGCACTTGCCATTCCCTTCCCTATGACAGAGCTCTCACGGCTGGAGGGCTTGGCAGCGGGCACCCCACCGGCCCCTAAGCCCTCCGCAAGGACGCCTGGGGACTAGGTGCAAAGGCAAGGCAGGAGTGGAGCTGAGGCCAGGAAGGCGCCAGGAGCGTCTGCCTGTCTCGCGCAGCCTGCTCCTTCCCGGGCAGGAAGCCTAGCAGCGAGGCAAGTCTGGGCAAGGCTCGCCCAGGGCAGAGCAGCCTCACGCCAGCAACTCTGCCAGATCGGGCCTCTGAGCAGAGCTGGAGCTCTGCCGTACTGGAGGCTCACTGGGCTCCGCCCAAGGAGTGATTGCAGACGCACGCAGCTGGGCTGCCTCCTCTTCTCCCGAGGAGGCTCGCTTCCCGCGTGCTGTGCACCAGGCTTCCAGGCGGGGGCGCCCCGCGCCTCCTACAGGTCTTGGCTCAGGGGCTGCTTCCCTGGAGCTGGGGCTGCCGGCGGGAGCCCAGACACGCAGGGGCAGGCCCCACCACCTGCACACGTCTCTGCTGGGGAGCAGAGCGCTAGGGACATGACGTCTGTCAGGCACCTTCTGGGCGCCCACGGAGTCAGCCTCCGGGAGTGTGGGGCTGCAGACCACAGCCAGGGGACCTGGGAGCCTTGTGCTCTCCGTGCGGCGCTGAGTCTGGGCGGCCAAGCAACCGCTGGTGGAGCCCTGCACTTGCCCTCCCCTCCCCTCTACGAGAGGCCTCACTGCTGGAGGGCTTGGCAGTGTGCAAGCCACCGGCTCCTAAGCCTTCCCCAAGGACGCCTGGGGCCTAGATGCAAAGGCAAGGCAGGAGTGGAGCTGAGGCCAGGAAGGCGCCAGTGGCCTCTCCCAGCATCGCACAGCCTGCTCCTTCCTGGGCAGCAAGCCTAGCAGCGAGGCAAGCCTGGGCAAGTCTCGCCCAGGGCAGAGCAGCCTCGCGCAAGGCACTTGACTAGATCTGGCCTCTGAGCAGAGCTGGAGCTCTGCCGTCCTGGAGGCACACTCGGCTCGGCCCAAGCAGGGATTGCAGCTGCACGCGTCTTGGCTCCCTCGACTCTTCCCAAGGAGGCTCGCTTCCAAGCGGACTGTGCACTTGGCTTCCAGGCAGGGACGCCCCGCGCCTCCTGCAGGTCTTGGCACAGGGGCTGCTTCCCCTGAGCTGAGGCTGTGGGCGGCAGCCCAGACACGCAGGGGCAGGCCCCAACCACCTGCACACGTCTCTGCTGGTGGGGAGAGCACTAGGGAAATGACGTCTGTCAGGCAGCTTCTGGGCGCTCACGGAGTCAGCCTCCGGGTGTGTGGGGCTGCAGACCACAGCCAGGGGCCCTGGGAAGCCTGGTGCTCTCCGTGCTGTGCTGAGTCTGGGCGGCCAAGCGAGCGCTGGAGGAGCCCTGCACTTGCCATTCCCTTCCCTATGACAGAGCTCTCACGGCTGGAGGGCTTGGCAGTGGGCACCCCACCGGCCCCTAAGCCCTCCGCAAGGACGCCTGGGGACTAGGTGCAAAGGCAAGGCAGGAGTGGAGCTGAGGCCAGGAAGGCGCCAGGAGCATCTGCCTGTCTCGCGCAGCCTGCTCCTTCCCGGGCAGGAAGCCTAGCAGCGAGGCAAGTCTGGGCAAGGCTCGCCCAGGGCAGAGCAGCCTCACGCCAGCAACTCTGCCAGATCGGGCCTCTGAGCAGAGCTGGAGCTCTGCCGTACTGGAGGCTCACTGGGCTCCGCCCAAGGAGTGATTGCAGACGCACGCAGCTGGGCTGCCTCCTCTTCTCCCGAGGAGGCTCGCTTCCCGCGTGCTGTGCACCAGGCTTCCAGGCGGGGGCGCCCCGCGCCTCCTACAGGTCTTGGCTCAGGGGCTGCTTCCCTGGAGCTGGGGCTGCCGGCGGGAGCCCAGACACGCAGGGGCAGGCCCCACCACCTGCACACGTCTCTGCTGGGGAGCAGAGCGCTAGGGACATGACGTCTGTCAGGCACCTTCTGGGCGCCCACGGAGTCAGCCTCCGGGAGTGTGGGGCTGCAGACCACAGCCAGGGGACCTGGGAGCCTTGTGCTCTCCGTGCGGCGCTGAGTCTGGGCGGCCAAGCAACCGGTGGTGGAGCCCTGCACTTGCCCTCCCCTCCCCTCTACGAGAGGCCTCACTGCTGGAGGGCTTGGCAGTGTGCAAGCCACCGGCTCCTAAGCCTTCCCCAAGGACGCCCGGGGCCTAGATGCAAAGGCAAGGCAGGAGTGGAGCTGAGGCCAGGAAGGCGCCAGTGGCCTCTCCCAGCATCGCACAGCCTGCTCCTTCCTGGGCAGCAAGCCTAGCAGCGAGGCAAGCCTGGGCAAGTCTCGCCCAGGGCAGAGCAGCCTCGCGCAAGGCACTTGACTAGATCTGGCCTCTGAGCAGAGCTGGAGCTCTGCCGTCCTGGAGGCACACTCGGCTCGGCCCAAGCAGGGATTGCAGCTGCACGCGTCTTGGCTCCCTCGACTCTTCCCAAGGAGGCTCGCTTCCAAGCGGACTGTGCACTTGGCTTCCAGGCAGGGACGCCCCGCGCCTCCTGCAGGTCTTGGCACAGGGGCTGCTTCCCCTGAGCTGAGGCTGTGGGCGGCAGCCCAGACACGCAGGGGCAGGCCCCAACCACCTGCACACGTCTCTGCTGGTTGGGAGAGCACTAGGGAAATGACGTCTGTCAGGCAGCTTCTGGGCGCTCACGGAGTCAGCCTCCGGGTGTGTGGGGCTGCAGACCACAGCCAGGGGCCCTGGGAAGCCTGGTGCTCTCCGTGCTGTGCTGAGTCTGGGCGGCCAAGCGAGCGCTGGAGGAGCCCTGCACTTGCCATTCCCTTCCCTATGACAGAGCTCTCACGGCTGGAGGGCTTGGCAGCGGGCACCCCACCGGCCCCTAAGCCCTCCGCAAGGACGCCTGGGGACTAGGTGCAAAGGCAAGGCAGGAGTGGAGCTGAGGCCAGGAAGGCGCCAGGAGCGTCTGCCTGTCTCGCGCAGCCTGCTCCTTCCCGGGCAGGAAGCCTAGCAGCGAGGCAAGTCTGGGCAAGGCTCGCCCAGGGCAGAGCAGCCTCACGCCAGCAACTCTGCCAGATCGGGCCTCTGAGCAGAGCTGGAGCTCTGCCGTACTGGAGGCTCACTGGGCTCCGCCCAAGGAGTGATTGCAGACGCACGCAGCTGGGCTGCCTCCTCTTCTCCCGAGGAGGCTCGCTTCCCGCGTGCTGTGCACCAGGCTTCCAGGCGGGGGCGCCCCGCGCCTCCTACAGGTCTTGGCTCAGGGGCTGCTTCCCTGGAGCTGGGGCTGCCGGCGGGAGCCCAGACACGCAGGGGCAGGCCCCACCACCTGCACACGTCTCTGCTGGGGAGCAGAGCGCTAGGGACATGACGTCTGTCAGGCACCTTCTGGGCGCCCACGGAGTCAGCCTCCGGGAGTGTGGGGCTGCAGACCACAGCCAGGGGACCTGGGAGCCTTGTGCTCTCCGTGAGGCGCTGAGTCTGGGCGGCCAAGCAACCGCTGGTGGAGCCCTGCACTTGCCCTCCCCTCCCCTCTACGAGAGGCCTCACTGCTGGAGGGCTTGGCAGTGTGCAAGCCACCGGCTCCTAAGCCTTCCCCAAGGACGCCCGGGGCCTAGATGCAAAGGCAAGGCAGGAGTGGAGCTGAGGCCAGGAAGGCGCCAGTGGCCTCTCCCAGCATCGCACAACCTGCTCCTTCCTGGGCAGCAAGCCTAGCAGCGAGGCAAGCGTGGGCAAGTCTCGCCCAGGGCAGAGCAGCCTCGCGCAAGGCACTTGACTAGATCCGGCCTCTGAGCAGAGCTGGAGCTCTGCCGTCCTGGAGGCACACTCGGCTCGGCCCAAGCAGGGATTGCAGCTGCACGCGTCTTGGCTCCCTCGACTCTTCCCAAGGAGGCTTGCTTCCAAGCGGACCGTGCACTTGGCTTCCAGGCAGGGACGCCCCGCGCCTCCTGCAGGTCTTGGCACAGGGGCTGCTTCCCCTGAGCGGAGGCTGTGGGCGGCAGCCCAGACACGCAGGGGCAGGCCCCAACCACCTGCACACGTCTCTGCTGGTGGGGAGAGCACTAGGGAAATGACGTCTGTCAGGCAGCTTCTGGGCGCTCACGGAGTCAGCCTCCGGGTGTGTGGGGCTGCAGACCACAGCCAGGGGCCCTGGGAAGCCTGGTGCTCTCCGTGCTGTGCTGAGTCTGGGCGGCCAAGCGAGCGCTGGAGGAGCCCTGCACTTGCCATTCCCTTCCCTATGACAGAGCTCTCACGGCTGGAGGGCTTGGCAGCGGGCACCCCACCGGCCCCTAAGCCCTCCGCAAGGACGCCTGGGGACTAGGTGCAAAGGCAAGGCAGGAGTGGAGCTGAGGCCAGGAAGGCGCCAGGAGCGTCTGCCTGTCTCGCGCAGCCTGCTCCTTCCCGGGCAGGAAGCCTAGCAGCGAGGCAAGTCTGGGCAAGGCTCGCCCAGGGCAGAGCAGCCTCACGCCAGCAACTCTGCCAGATCGGGCCTCTGAGCAGAGCTGGAGCTCTGCCGTACTGGAGGCTCACTGGGCTCCGCCCAAGGAGTGATTGCAGACGCACGCAGCTGGGCTGCCTCCTCTTCTCCCGAGGAGGCTCGCTTCCCGCGTGCTGTGCACCAGGCTTCCAGGCGGGGGCGCCCCGCGCCTCCTACAGGTCTTGGCTCAGGGGCTGCTTCCCTGGAGCTGGGGCTGCCGGCGGGAGCCCAGACACGCAGGGGCAGGCCCCACCACCTGCACACGTCTCTGCTGGGGAGCAGAGCGCTAGGGACATGACGTCTGTCAGGCACCTTCTGGGCGCCCACGGAGTCAGCCTCCGGGAGTGTGGGGCTGCAGACCACAGCCAGGGGACCTGGGAGCCTTGTGCTCTCCGTGCGGCGCTGAGTCTGGGCGGCCAAGCAACCGCTGGTGGAGCCCTGCACTTGCCCTCCCCTCCCCTCTACGAGAGGCCTCACTGCTGGAGGGCTTGGCAGTGTGCAAGCCACCGGCTCCTAAGCCTTCCCCAAGGACGCCTGGGGCCTAGATGCAAAGGCAAGGCAGGAGTGGAGCTGAGGCCAGGAAGGCGCCAGTGGCCTCTCCCAGCATCGCACAGCCTGCTCCTTCCTGGGCAGCAAGCCTAGAAGCGAGGCAAGCCTGGGCAAGTCTCGCCCAGGGCAGAGCAGCCTCGCGCAAGGCACTTGACTAGATCTGGCCTCTGAGCAGAGCTGGAGCTCTGCCGTCCTGGAGGCACACTCGGCTCGGCCCAAGCAGGGATTGCAGCTGCACGCGTCTTGGCTCCCTCGACTCTTCCCAAGGAGGCTCGCTTCCAAGCGGACTGTGCACTTGGCTTCCAGGCAGGGACGCCCCGCGCCTCCTGCAGGTCTTGGCACAGGGGCTGCTTCCCCTGAGCTGAGGCTGTGGGCGGCAGCCCAGACACGCAGGGGCAGGCCCCAACCACCTGCACACGTCTCTGCTGGTGGGGAGAGCACTAGGGAAATGACGTCTGTCAGGCAGCTTCTGGGCGCTCACGGAGTCAGCCTCCGGGTGTGTGGGGCTGCAGACCACAGCCAGGGGCCCTGGGAAGCCTGGTGCTCTCCGTGCTGTGCTGAGTCTGGGCGGCCAAGCGAGCGCTGGAGGAGCCCTGCACTTGCCATTCCCTTCCCTATGACAGAGCTCTCACGGCTGGAGGGCTTGGCAGTGGGCACCCCACCGGCCCCTAAGCCCTCCGCAAGGACGCCTGGGGACTAGGTGCAAAGGCAAGGCAGGAGTGGAGCTGAGGCCAGGAAGGCGCCAGGAGCGTCTGCCTGTCTCGCGCAGCCTGCTCCTTCCCGGGCAGGAAGCCTAGCAGCGAGGCAAGTCTGGGCAAGGCTCGCCCAGGGCAGAGCAGCCTCACGCCAGCAACTCTGCCAGATCGGGCCTCTGAGCAGAGCTGGAGCTCTGCCGTACTGGAGGCTCACTGGGCTCCGCCCAAGGAGTGATTGCAGACGCACGCAGCTGGGCTGCCTCCTCTTCTCCCGAGGAGGCTCGCTTCCCGCGTGCTGTGCACCAGGCTTCCAGGCGGGGGCGCCCCGCGCCTCCTACAGGTCTTGGCTCAGGGGCTGCTTCCCTGGAGCTGGGGCTGCCGGCGGGAGCCCAGACACGCAGGGGCAGGCCCCACCACCTGCACACGTCTCTGCTGGGGAGCAGAGCGCTAGGGACATGACGTCTGTCAGGCACCTTCTGGGCGCCCACGGAGTCAGCCTCCGGGAGTGTGGGGCTGCAGACCACAGCCAGGGGACCTGGGAGCCTTGTGCTCTCCGTGCGGCGCTGAGTCTGGGCGGCCAAGCAACCGCTGGTGGAGCCCTGCACTTGCCCTCCCCTCCCCTCTACGAGAGGCCTCACTGCTGGAGGGCTTGGCAGTGTGCAAGCCACCGGCTCCTAAGCCTTCCCCAAGGACGCCCGGGGCCTAGATGCAAAGGCAAGGCAGGAGTGGAGCTGAGGCCAGGAAGGCGCCAGTGGCCTCTCCCAGCATCGCACAGCCTGCTCCTTCCTGGGCAGCAAGCCTAGCAGCGAGGCAAGCCTGGGCAAGTCTCGCCCAGGGCAGAGCAGCCTCGCGCAAGGCACTTGACTAGATCTGGCCTCTGAGCAGAGCTGGAGCTCTGCCGTCCTGGAGGCACACTCGGCTCGGCCCAAGCAGGGATTGCAGCTGCACGCGTCTTGGCTCCCTCGACTCTTCCCAAGGAGGCTCGCTTCCAAGCGGACTGTGCACTTGGCTTCCAGGCAGGGACGCCCCGCGCCTCCTGCAGGTCTTGGCACAGGGGCTGCTTCCCCTGAGCTGAGGCTGTGGGCGGCAGCCCAGACACGCAGGGGCAGGCCCCAACCACCTGCACACGTCTCTGCTGGTTGGGAGAGCACTAGGGAAATGACGTCTGTCAGGCAGCTTCTGGGCGCTCACGGAGTCAGCCTCCGGGTGTGTGGGGCTGCAGACCACAGCCAGGGGCCCTGGGAAGCCTGGTGCTCTCCGTGCTGTGCTGAGTCTGGGCGGCCAAGCGAGCGCTGGAGGAGCCCTGCACTTGCCATTCCCTTCCCTATGACAGAGCTCTCACGGCTGGAGGGCTTGGCAGCGGGCACCCCACCGGCCCCTAAGCCCTCCGCAAGGACGCCTGGGGACTAGGTGCAAAGGCAAGGCAGGAGTGGAGCTGAGGCCAGGAAGGCGCCAGGAGCGTCTGCCTGTCTCGCGCAGCCTGCTCCTTCCCGGGCAGGAAGCCTAGCAGCGAGGCAAGTCTGGGCAAGGCTCGCCCAGGGCAGAGCAGCCTCACGCCAGCAACTCTGCCAGATCGGGCCTCTGAGCAGAGCTGGAGCTCTGCCGTACTGGAGGCTCACTGGGCTCCGCCCAAGGAGTGATTGCAGACGCACGCAGCTGGGCTGCCTCCTCTTCTCCCGAGGAGGCTCGCTTCCCGCGTGCTGTGCACCAGGCTTCCAGGCGGGGGCGCCCCGCGCCTCCTACAGGTCTTGGCTCAGGGGCTGCTTCCCTGGAGCTGGGGCTGCCGGCGGGAGCCCAGACACGCAGGGGCAGGCCCCACCACCTGCACACGTCTCTGCTGGGGAGCAGAGCGCTAGGGACATGACGTCTGTCAGGCACCTTCTGGGCGCCCACGGAGTCAGCCTCCGGGAGTGTGGGGCTGCAGACCACAGCCAGGGGACCTGGGAGCCTTGTGCTCTCCGTGAGGCGCTGAGTCTGGGCGGCCAAGCAACCGCTGGTGGAGCCCTGCACTTGCCCTCCCCTCCCCTCTACGAGAGGCCTCACTGCTGGAGGGCTTGGCAGTGTGCAAGCCACCGGCTCCTAAGCCTTCCCCAAGGACGCCCGGGGCCTAGATGCAAAGGCAAGGCAGGAGTGGAGCTGAGGCCAGGAAGGCGCCAGTGGCCTCTCCCAGCATCGCACAACCTGCTCCTTCCTGGGCAGCAAGCCTAGCAGCGAGGCAAGCGTGGGCAAGTCTCGCCCAGGGCAGAGCAGCCTCGCGCAAGGCACTTGACTAGATCCGGCCTCTGAGCAGAGCTGGAGCTCTGCCGTCCTGGAGGCACACTCGGCTCGGCCCAAGCAGGGATTGCAGCTGCACGCGTCTTGGCTCCCTCGACTCTTCCCAAGGAGGCTCGCTTCCAAGCGGACCGTGCACTTGGCTTCCAGGCAGGGACGCCCCGCGCCTCCTGCAGGTCTTGGCACAGGGGCTGCTTCCCCTGAGCGGAGGCTGTGGGCGGCAGCCCAGACACGCAGGGGCAGGCCCCAACCACCTGCACACGTCTCTGCTGGTGGGGAGAGCACTAGGGAAATGACGTCTGTCAGACACCTTCTGGGCGCTCACGGAGTCAGCCTCCGGGTGTGTGGGGCTGCAGACCACAGCCAGGGGCCCTGGGAAGCCTGGTGCTCTCCGTGCTGTGCTGAGTCTGGGCGGCCAAGCGAGCGCTGGAGGAGCCCTGCACTTGCCATTCCCTTCCCTATGACAGAGCTCTCACGGCTGGAGGGCTTGGCAGCGGGCACCCCACCGGCCCCTAAGCCCTCCGCAAGGACGCCTGGGGACTAGGTGCAAAGGCAAGGCAGGAGTGGAGCTGAGGCCAGGAAGGCGCCAGGAGCGTCTGCCTGTCTCGCGCAGCCTGCTCCTTCCCGGGCAGGAAGCCTAGCAGCGAGGCAAGTCTGGGCAAGGCTCGCCCAGGGCAGAGCAGCCTCACGCCAGCAACTCTGCCAGATCGGGCCTCTGAGCAGAGCTGGAGCTCTGCCGTACTGGAGGCTCACTGGGCTCCGCCCAAGGAGTGATTGCAGACGCACGCAGCTGGGCTGCCTCCTCTTCTCCCGAGGAGGCTCGCTTCCCGCGTGCTGTGCACCAGGCTTCCAGGCGGGGGCGCCCCGCGCCTCCTACAGGTCTTGGCTCAGGGGCTGCTTCCCTGGAGCTGGGGCTGCCGGCGGGAGCCCAGACACGCAGGGGCAGGCCCCACCACCTGCACACGTCTCTGCTGGGGAGCAGAGCGCTAGGGACATGACGTCTGTCAGGCACCTTCTGGGCGCCCACGGAGTCAGCCTCCGGGAGTGTGGGGCTGCAGACCACAGCCAGGGGACCTGGGAGCCTTGTGCTCTCCGTGCGGCGCTGAGTCTGGGCGGCCAAGCAACCGCTGGTGGAGCCCTGCACTTGCCCTCCCCTCCCCTCTACGAGAGGCCTCACTGCTGGAGGGCTTGGCAGTGTGCAAGCCACCGGCTCCTAAGCCTTCCCCAAGGACGCCTGGGGCCTAGATGCAAAGGCAAGGCAGGAGTGGAGCTGAGGCCAGGAAGGCGCCAGTGGCCTCTCCCAGCATCGCACAGCCTGCTCCTTCCTGGGCAGCAAGCCTAGCAGCGAGGCAAGCCTGGGCAAGTCTCGCCCAGGGCAGAGCAGCCTCGCGCAAGGCACTTGACTAGATCTGGCCTCTGAGCAGAGCTGGAGCTCTGCCGTCCTGGAGGCACACTCGGCTCGGCCCAAGCAGGGATTGCAGCTGCACGCGTCTTGGCTCCCTCGACTCTTCCCAAGGAGGCTCGCTTCCAAGCGGACTGTGCACTTGGCTTCCAGGCAGGGACACCCCACGCCTCCTGCAGGTCTTGGCACAGGGGCTGCTTCCCCTGAGCTGAGGCTGTGGGCGGCAGCCCAGACACGCAGGGGCAGGCCCCAACCACCTGCACACGTCTCTGCTGGTGGGGAGAGCACTAGGGAAATGACGTCTGTCAGGCAGCTTCTGGGCGCTCACGGAGTCAGCCTCCGGGTGTGTGGGGCTGCAGACCACAGCCAGGGGCCCTGGGAAGCCTGGTGCTCTCCGTGCTGTGCTGAGTCTGGGCGCCCAAGCGAGCGCTGGAGGAGCCCTGCACTTGCCATTCCCTTCCCTATGACAGAGCTCTCACGGCTGGAGGGCTTGGCAGTGGGCACCCCACCGGCCCCTAAGCCCTCCGCAAGGATGCCTGGGGACTAGGTGCAAAGGCAAGGCAGGAGTGGAGCTGAGGCCAGGAAGGCGCCAGGAGCGTCTGCCTGTCTCGCGCAGCCTGCTCCTTCCCGGGCAGGAAGCCTAGCAGCGAGGCAAGTCTGGGCAAGGCTCGCCCAGGGCAGAGCAGCCTCACGCCAGCAACTCTGCCAGATCGGGCCTCTGAGCAGAGCTGGAGCTCTGCCGTACTGGAGGCTCACTGGGCTCCGCCCAAGGAGTGATTGCAGACGCACGCAGCTGGGCTGCCTCCTCTTCTCCCGAGGAGGCTCGCTTCCCGCGTGCTGTGCACCAGGCTTCCAGGCGGGGGCGCCCCGCGCCTCCTACAGGTCTTGGCTCAGGGGCTGCTTCCCTGGAGCTGGGGCTGCCGGCGGGAGCCCAGACACGCAGGGGCAGGCCCCACCACCTGCACACGTCTCTGCTGGGGAGCAGAGTGCTAGGGACATGACGTCTGTCAGGCACCTTCTGGGCGCCCACGGAGTCAGCCTCCGGGAGTGTGGGGCTGCAGACCACAGCCAGGGGACCTGGGAGCCTTGTGCTCTCCGTGCGGCGCTGAGTCTGGGCGGCCAAGCAACCGCTGGTGGAGCCCTGCACTTGCCCTCCCCTCCCCTCTACGAGAGGCCTCACTGCTGGAGGGCTTGGCAGTGTGCAAGCCACCGGCTCCTAAGCCTTCCCCAAGGACGCCCGGGGCCTAGATGCAAAGGCAAGGCAGGAGTGGAGCTGAGGCCAGGAAGGCGCCAGTGGCCTCTCCCAGCATCGCACAGCCTGCTCCTTCCTGGGCAGCAAGCCTAGCAGCGAGGCAAGCCTGGGCAAGTCTCGCCCAGGGCAGAGCAGCCTCGCGCAAGGCACTTGACTAGATCTGGCCTCTGAGCAGAGCTGGAGCTCTGCCGTCCTGGAGGCACACTCGGCTCGGCCCAAGCAGGGATTGCAGCTGCACGCGTCTTGGCTCCCTCGACTCTTCCCAAGGAGGCTCGCTTCCAAGCGGACTGTGCACTTGGCTTCCAGGCAGGGACGCCCCGCGCCTCCTGCAGGTCTTGGCACAGGGGCTGCTTCCCCTGAGCTGAGGCTGTGGGCGGCAGCCCAGACACGCAGGGGCAGGCCCCAACCACCTGCACACGTCTCTGCTGGTTGGGAGAGCACTAGGGAAATGACGTCTGTCAGGCAGCTTCTGGGCGCTCACGGAGTCAGCCTCCGGGTGTGTGGGGCTGCAGACCACAGCCAGGGGCCCTGGGAAGCCTGGTGCTCTCCGTGCTGTGCTGAGTCTGGGCGGCCAAGCGAGCGCTGGAGGAGCCCTGCACTTGCCATTCCCTTCCCTATGACAGAGCTCTCACGGCTGGAGGGCTTGGCAGCGGGCACCCCACCGGCCCCTAAGCCCTCCGCAAGGACGCCTGGGGACTAGGTGCAAAGGCAAGGCAGGAGTGGAGCTGAGGCCAGGAAGGCGCCAGGAGCGTCTGCCTGTCTCGCGCAGCCTGCTCCTTCCCGGGCAGGAAGCCTAGCAGCGAGGCAAGTCTGGGCAAGGCTCGCCCAGGGCAGAGCAGCCTCACGCCAGCAACTCTGCCAGATCGGGCCTCTGAGCAGAGCTGGAGCTCTGCCGTACTGGAGGCTCACTGGGCTCCGCCCAAGGAGTGATTGCAGACGCACGCAGCTGGGCTGCCTCCTCTTCTCCCGAGGAGGCTCGCTTCCCGCGTGCTGTGCACCAGGCTTCCAGGCGGGGGCGCCCCGCGCCTCCTACAGGTCTTGGCTCAGGGGCTGCTTCCCTGGAGCTGGGGCTGCCGGCGGGAGCCCAGACACGCAGGGGCAGGCCCCACCACCTGCACACGTCTCTGCTGGGGAGCAGAGCGCTAGGGACATGACGTCTGTCAGGCACCTTCTGGGCGCCCACGGAGTCAGCCTCCGGGAGTGTGGGGCTGCAGACCACAGCCAGGGGACCTGGGAGCCTTGTGCTCTCCGTGCGGCGCTGAGTCTGGGCGGCCAAGCAACCGCTGGTGGAGCCCTGCACTTGCCCTCCCCTCCCCTCTACGAGAGGCCTCACTGCTGGAGGGCTTGGCAGTGTGCAAGCCACCGGCTCCTAAGCCTTCCCCAAGGACGCCCGGGGCCTAGATGCAAAGGCAAGGCAGGAGTGGAGCTGAGGCCAGGAAGGCGCCAGTGGCCTCTCCCAGCATCGCACAACCTGCTCCTTCCTGGGCAGCAAGCCTAGCAGCGAGGCAAGCGTGGGCAAGTCTCGCCCAGGGCAGAGCAGCCTCGCGCAAGGCACTTGACTAGATCTGGCCTCTGAGCAGAGCTGGAGCTCTGCCGTCCTGGAGGCACACTCGGCTCGGCCCAAGCAGGGATTGCAGCTGCACGCGACTTGGCTCCCTCGACTCTTCCCAAGGAGGCTCGCTTCCAAGCGGACTGTGCACTTGGCTTCCAGGCAGGGACGCCCCGTGCCTCCTGCAGGTCTTGGCACAGGGGCTGCTTCCCCTGAGCGGAGGCTGTGGGCGGCAGCCCCGACACGCAGGGGCAGGCCCCAACCACCTGCACACGTCTCTGCTGGTTGGGAGAGCACTAGGGAAATGACGTCTGTCAGACACCTTCTGGGCGCTCACGGAGTCAGCCTCCGGGTGTGTGGGGCTGCAGACCACAGCCAGGGGCCCTGGGAAGCCTGGTGCTCTCCGTGCTGTGCTGAGTCTGGGCGGCCAAGCGAGCGCTGGAGGAGCCCTGCACTTGCCATTCCCTTCCCTATGACAGAGCTCTCACGGCTGGAGGGCTTGGCAGCGGGCACCCCACCGGCCCCTAAGCCCTCCGCAAGGACGCCTGGGGACTAGGTGCAAAGGCAAGGCAGGAGTGGAGCTGAGGCCAGGAAGGCGCCAGGAGCGTCTGCCTGTCTCGCACAGCCTGCTCCTTCCCGGGCAGGAAGCCTATCAGCGAGGCAAGTCTGGGCAAGGCTCGCCCAGGGCAGAGCAGCCTCACGCCAGCAACTCTGCCAGATCGGGCCTCTGAGCAGAGCTGGAGCTCTGCCGTACTGGAGGCTCACTGGGCTCCGCCCAAGGAGTGATTGCAGACGCACGCAGCTGGGCTGCCTCCTCTTCTCCCGAGGAGGCTCGCTTCCCGCGTGCTGTGCACCAGGCTTCCAGGCGGGGGCGCCCCGCGCCTCCTACAGGTCTTGGCTCAGGGGCTGCTTCCCTGGAGCTGGGGCTGCCGGCGGGAGCCCAGACACGCAGGGGCAGGCCCCACCACCTGCACACGTCTCTGCTGGGGAGCAGAGCGCTAGGGACATGACGTCTGTCAGGCACCTTCTGGGCGCCCACGGAGTCAGCCTCCGGGAGTGTGGGGCTGCAGACCACAGCCAGGGGACCTGGGAGCCTTGTGCTCTCCGTGCGGCGCTGAGTCTGGGCGGCCAAGCAACCGCTGGTGGAGCCCTGCACTTGCCCTCCCCTCCCCTCTACGAGAGGCCTCACTGCTGGAGGGCTTGGCAGTGTGCAAGCCACCGGCTCCTAAGCCTTCCCCAAGGACGCCCGGGGCCTAGATGCAAAGGCAAGGCAGGAGTGGAGCTGAGGCCAGGAAGGCGCCAGTGGCCTCTCCCAGCATCGCACAGCCTGCTCCTTCCTGGGCAGCAAGCCTAGCAGCGAGGCAAGCCTGGGCAAGTCTCGCCCAGGGCAGAGCAGCCTCGCGCAAGGCACTTGACTAGATCTGGCCTCTGAGCAGAGCTGGAGCTCTGCCGTCCTGGAGGCACACTCGGCTCGGCCCAAGCAGGGATTGCAGCTGCACGCGTCTTGGCTCCCTCGACTCTTCCCAAGGAGGCTCGCTTCCAAGCGGACTGTGCACTTGGCTTCCAGGCAGGGACGCCACGCGCCTCCTGCAGGTCTTGGCACAGGGGCTGCTTCCCCTGAGCTGAGGTTGTGGGCGGCAGCCCCGACACGCAGGGGCAGGCCCCAACCACCTGCACACGTCTCTGCTGGTTGGGAGAGCACTAGGGAAATGACGTCTGTCAGACACCTTCTGGGCGCTCACGGAGTCAGCCTCCGGGTGTGTGGGGCTGCAGACCACAGCCAGGGGCCCTGGGAAGCCTGGTGCTCTCCGTGCTGTGCTGAGTCTGGGCGGCCAAGCGAGCGCTGGAGGAGCCCTGCACTTGCCATTCCCTTCCCTATGACAGAGCTCTCACGGCTGGAGGGCTTGGCAGCGGGCACCCCACCGGCCCCTAAGCCCTCCGCAAGGACGCCTGGGGACTAGGTGCAAAGGCAAGGCAGGAGTGGAGCTGAGGCCAGGAAGGCGCCAGGAGCGTCTGCCTGTCTCGCGCAGCCTGCTCCTTCCCGGGCAGGAAGCCTAGCAGCGAGGCAAGTCTGGGCAAGGCTCGCCCAGGGCAGAGCAGCCTCACGCCAGCAACTCTGCCAGATCGGGCCTCTGAGCAGAGCTGGAGCTCTGCCGTACTGGAGGCTCACTGGGCTCCGCCCAAGGAGTGATTGCAGACTCACGCAGCTGGGCTGCCTCCTCTTCTCCCAAGGAGGCTCGCTTCCCGCGTGCTGTGCACTAGGCTTCCAGGCGGGGGCGCCCCGCGCCTCCTACAGGTCTTGCCTCAGGGGCTGCTTCCCTGGAGCTGGGGCTGCCGGCGGGAGCCCAGACACGCAGGGGCAGGCCCCACCACCTGCACACGTCTCTGCTGGGGAGCAGAGCGCTAGGGACATGACGTCTGTCAGGCACCTTCTGGGCGCCCACGGAGTCAGCCTCCGGGAGTGTGGGGCTGCAGACCACAGCCAGGGGACCTGGGAGCCTTGTGCTCTCCATGCGGCGCTGAGTCTGGGCGGCCAAGCAACCGCTGGTGGAGCCCTGCACTTGCCCTCCCCTCCCCTCTACGAGAGGCCTCACTGCTGGAGGGCTTGGCAGTGTGCAAGCCACCGGCTCCTAAGCCTTCCCCAAGGACGCCCGGGGCCTAGATGCAAAGGCAAGGCAGGAGTGGAGCTGAGGCCAGGAAGGCGCCAGTGGCCTCTCCCAGCATCACACAGCCTGCTCCTTCCTGGGCAGCAAGCCTAGCAGTGAGGCAAGCGTGGGCAAGTCTCGCCCAGGGCAGAGCAGCCTCGCGCAAGGCACTTGACTAGATCTGGCCTCTGAGCAGAGCTGGAGCTCTGCCGTCCTGGAGGCACACTCGGCTCGGCCCAAGCAGGGATTGCAGCTGCACGCGTCTTGGCTCCCTCGACTCTTCCCAAGGAGGCTCGCTTCCAAGCGGACTGTGCACTTGGCTTCCAGGCAGGGACGCCCCGCGCCTCCTGCAGGTCTTGGCACAGGGGCTGCTTCCCCTGAGCTGAGGCTGTGGGCGGCAGCCCAGACACGCAGGGGCAGGCCCCAACCACCTGCACACGTCTCTGCTGGTTGGGAGAGCACTAGGGAAATGACGTCTGTCAGGCAGCTTCTGGGCGCTCACGGAGTCAGCCTCCGGGTGTGTGGGGCTGCAGACCACAGCCAGGGGCCCTGGGAAGCCTGGTGCTCTCCGTGCTGTGCTGAGTCTGGGCGGCCAAGCGAGCGCTGGAGGAGCCCTGCACTTGCCATTCCCTTCCCTATGACAGAGCTCTCACGGCTGGAGGGCTTGGCAGCGGGCACCCCACCGGCCCCTAAGCCCTCCGCAAGGACGCCTGGGGACTAGGTGCAAAGGCAAGGCAGGAGTGGAGCTGAGGCCAGGAAGGCGCCAGGAGCGTCTGCCTGTCTCGCGCAGCCTGCTCCTTCCCGGGCAGGAAGCCTAGCAGCGAGGCAAGTCTGGGCAAGGCTCGCCCAGGGCAGAGCAGCCTCACGCCAGCAACTCTGCCAGATCGGGCCTCTGAGCAGAGCTGGAGCTCTGCCGTACTGGAGGCTCACTGGGCTCCGCCCAAGGAGTGATTGCAGACGCACGCAGCTGGGCTGCCTCCTCTTCTCCCAAGGAGGCTCGCTTCCCGCGTGCTGTGCACTAGGCTTCCAGGCGGGGGCGCCCCGCGCCTCCTACAGGTCTTGCCTCAGGGGCTGCTTCCCTGGAGCTGGGGCTGCCGGCGGGAGCCCAGACACGCAGGGGCAGGCCCCACCACCTGCACACGTCTCTGCTGGGGAGCAGAGCGCTAGGGACATGACGTCTGTCAGGCACCTTCTGGGCGCCCACGGAGTCAGCCTCCGGGAGTGTGGGGCTGCAGACCACAGCCAGGGGACCTGGGAGCCTTGTGCTCTCAGTGCGGCGCTGAGTCTGGGCGGCCAAGCAACCGCTGGTGGAGCCCTGCACTTGCCCTCCCCTCCCCTCTACGAGAGGCCTCACTGCTGGAGGGCTTGGCAGTGTGCAAGCCACCGGCTCCTAAGCCTTCCCCAAGGACGCCCGGGGCCTAGATGCAAAGGCAAGGCAGGAGTGGAGCTGAGGCCAGGAAGGCGCCAGTGGCCTCTCCCAGCATCGCACAGCCTGCTCCTTCCTGGGCAGCAAGCCTAGCAGTGAGGCAAGCCTGGGCAAGTCTCGCCCAGGGCAGAGCAGCCTCGCGCAAGGCACTTGACTAGATCTGGCCTCTGAGCAGAGCTGGAGCTCTGCCGTCCTGGAGGCACACTCGGCTCGGCCCAAGCAGGGATTGCAGCTGCACGCGTCTTGGCTCCCTCGACTCTTCCCAAGGAGGCTCGCTTCCAAGCGGACTGTGCACTTGGCTTCCAGGCAGGGACGCCCCGCGCCTCCTGCATGTCTTGGCACAGGGGACTGCTTCCCCTGAGCGGAGGCTGTGGGCGGCAGCCCAGACACGCAGGGGCAGGCCCCAACCACCTGCACACGTCTCTGCTGGTGGGGAGAGCACTAGGGAAATGACGTCTGTCAGGCAGCTTCTGGGCGCTCACGGAGTCAGCCTCCGGGTGTGTGGGGCTGCAGACCACAGCCAGGGGCCCTGGGAAGCCTGGTGCTCTCCGTGCTGTGCTGAGTCTGGGCGGCCAAGCGAGCGCTGGAGGAGCCCTGCACTTGCCATTCCCTTCCCTATGACAGAGCTCTCACGGCTGGAGGGCTTGGCAGCGGGCACCCCACCGGCCCCTAAGCCCTCCGCAAGGACGCCTGGGGACTAGGTGCAAAGGCAAGGCAGGAGTGGAGCTGAGGCCAGGAAGGCGCCAGGAGCCTCTGCCTGTCTCGCGCAGCCTGCTCCTTCCCGGGCAGGAAGCCTAGCAGCGAGGCAAGTCTGGGCAAGGCTCGCCCAGGGCAGAGCAGCCTCACGCCAGCAACTCTGCCAGATCGGGCCTCTGAGCAGAGCTGGAGCTCTGCCGTACTGGAGGCTCACTGGGCTCCGCCCAAGGAGTGATTGCAGACGCACGCAGCTGGGCTGCCTCCTCTTCTCCCGAGGAGGCTCGCTTCCCGCGTGCTGTGCACCAGGCTTCCAGGCGGGGGCGCCCCGCGCCTCCTACAGGTCTTGGCTCAGGGGCTGCTTCCCTGGAGCTGGGGCTGCCGGCGGGAGCCCAGACACGCAGGGGCAGGCCCCACCACCTGCACACGTCTCTGCTGGGGAGCAGAGCGCTAGGGACATGACGTCTGTCAGGCACCTTCTGGGCGCCCACGGAGTCAGCCTCCGGGAGTGTGGGGCTGCAGACCACAGCCAGGGGACCTGGGAGCCTTGTGCTCTCCGTGCGGCGCTGAGTCTGGGCGGCCAAGCAACCGCTGGTGGAGCCCTGCACTTGCCCTCCCCTCCCCTCTACGAGAGGCCTCACTGCTGGAGGGCTTGGCAGTGTGCAAGCCACCGGCTCCTAAGCCTTCCCCAAGGAGGCCCGGGGCCTAGATGCAAAGGCAAGGCAGGAGTGGAGCTGAGGCCAGGAAGGCGCCAGTGGCCTCTCCCAGCATCGCACAGCCTGCTCCTTCCTGGGCAGCAAGCCTAGCAGTGAGGCAAGCCTGGGCAAGTCTCGCCCAGGGCAGAGCAGCCTCGCGCAAGGCACTTGACTAGATCTGGCCTCTGAGCAGAGCTGGAGCTCTGCCGTCCTGGAGGCACACTCGGCTCGGCCCAAGCAGGGATTGCAGCTGCACGCGACTTGGCTCCCTCGACTCTTCCCAAGGAGGCTCGCTTCCAAGCGGACTGTGCACTTGGCTTCCAGGCAGGGACGCCCCGCGCCTCCTGCAGGTCTTGGCACAGGGGCTGCTTCCCCTGAGCTGAGGCTGTGGGCGGCAGCCCAGACACGCAGGGGCAGGCCCCAACCACCTGCACACCTCTCTGCTGGTGGGGAGAGCACTAGGGAAATGACGTCTGTCAGGCAGCTTCTGGGCGCTCACGGAGTCAGCCTCCGGGTGTGTGGGGCTGCAGACCACAGCCAGGGGCCCTGGGAAGCCTGGTGCTCTCCGTGCTGTGCTGAGTCTGGGCGGCCAAGCGAGCGCTGGAGGAGCCCTGCACTTGCCATTCCCTTCCCTATGACAGAGCTCTCACGGCTGGAGGGCTTGGCAGCGGGCACCCCACCGGCCCCTAAGCCCTCCGCAAGGACGCCTGGGGACTAGGTGCAAAGGCAAGGCAGGAGTGGAGCTGAGGCCAGGAAGGCGCCAGGAGCGTCTGCCTGTCTCGCGCAGCCTGCTCCTTCCCGGGCAGGAAGCCTAGCAGCGAGGCAAGTCTGGGCAAGGCTCGCCCAGGGCAGAGCAGCCTCACGCCAGCAACTCTGCCAGATCGGGCCTCTGAGCAGAGCTGGAGCTCTGCCGTACTGGAGGCTCACTGGGCTCCGCCCAAGGAGTGATTGCAGACGCACGCAGCTGGGCTGCCTCCTCTTCTCCCGAGGAGGCTCGCTTCCCGCGTGCTGTGCACCAGGCTTCCAGGCGGGGGCGCCCCGCGCCTCCTACAGGTCTTGGCTCAGGGGCTGCTTCCCTGGAGCTGGGGCTGCCGGCGGGAGCCCAGACACGCAGGGGCAGGCCCCACCACCTGCACACGTCTCTGCTGGGGAGCAGAGCGCTAGGGACATGACGTCTGTCAGGCACCTTCTGGGCGCCCACGGAGTCAGCCTCCGGGAGTGTGGGGCTGCAGACCACAGCCAGGGGACCTGGGAGCCTTGTGCTCTCCGTGCGGCGCTGAGTCTGGGCGGCCAAGCAACCGCTGGTGGAGCCCTGCACTTGCCCTCCCCTCCCCTCTACGAGAGGCCTCACTGCTGGAGGGCTTGGCAGTGTGCAAGCCACCGGCTCCTAAGCCTTCCCCAAGGACGCCTGGGGCCTAGATGCAAAGGCAAGGCAGGAGTGGAGCTGAGGCCAGGAAGGCGCCAGTGGCCTCTCCCAGCATCGCACAGCCTGCTCCTTCCTGGGCAGCAAGCCTAGCAGCGAGGCAAGCCTGGGCAAGTCTCGCCCAGGGCAGAGCAGCCTCGCGCAAGGAACTTGACTAGATCTGGCCTCTGAGCAGAGCTGGAGCTCTGCCGTCCTGGAGGCACACTCGGCTCGGCCCAAGCAGGGATTGCAGCTGCACGCGGCTTGGCTCCCTCGACTCTTCCCAAGGAGGCTCGCTTCCAAGCGGACTGTGCACTTGGCTTCCAGGCAGGGACGCCCCGCGCCTCCTGCAGGTCTTGGCACAGGGGCTGCTTCCCCTGAGCTGAGGCTGTGGGCGGCAGCCCAGACACGCAGGGGCAGGCCCCAACCACCTGCACACCTCTCTGCTGGTGGGGAGAGCACTAGGGAAATGACGTCTGTCAGGCAGCTTCTGGGCGCTCACGGAGTCAGCCTCCGGGTGTGTGGGGCTGCAGACCACAGCCAGGGGCCCTGGGAAGCCTGGTGCTCTCCGTGCTGTGCTGAGTCTGGGCGCCCAAGCGAGCGCTGGAGGAGCCCTGCACTTGCCATTCCCTTCCCTATGACAGAGCTCTCACGGCTGGAGGGCTTGGCAGTGGGCACCCCACCGGCCCCTCAGCCCTCCGCAAGGACGCCTGGGGACTAGGTGCAAAGGCAAGGCAGGAGTGGAGCTGAGGCCAGGAAGGCGCCAGGAGCGTCTGCCTGTCTCGCGCAGCCTGCTCCTTCCCGGGCAGGAAGCCTAGCAGCGAGGCAAGTCTGGGCAAGGCTCGCCCAGGGCAGAGCAGCCTCACGCCAGCAACTCTGCCAGATCGGGCCTCTGAGCAGAGCTGGAGCTCTGCCGTACTGGAGGCTCACTGGGCTCCGCCCAAGGAGTGATTGCAGACGCACGCAGCTGGGCTGCCTCCTCTTCTCCCGAGGAGGCTCGCTTCCCGCGTGCTGTGCACCAGGCTTCCAGGCGGGGGCGCCCCGCGCCTCCTACAGGTCTTGGCTCAGGGGCTGCTTCCCTGGAGCTGGGGCTGCCGGCGGGAGCCCAGACACGCAGGGGCAGGCCCCACCACCTGCACACGTCTCTGCTGGGGAGCAGAGCGCTAGGGACATGACGTCTGTCAGGCACCTTCTGGGCGCCCACGGAGTCAGCCTCCGGGAGTGTGGGGCTGCAGACCACAGCCAGGGGACCTGGGAGCCTTGTGCTCTCCGTGCGGCGCTGAGTCTGGGCGGCCAAGCAACCGCTGGTGGAGCCCTGCACTTGCCCTCCCCTCCCCTCTACGAGAGGCCTCACTGCTGGAGGGCTTGGCAGTGTGCAAGCCACCGGCTCCTAAGCCTTCCCCAAGGACGCCCGGGGCCTAGATGCAAAGGCAAGGCAGGAGTGGAGCTGAGGCCAGGAAGGCGCCAGTGGCCTCTCCCAGCATCGCACAGCCTGCTCCTTCCTGGGCAGCAAGCCTAGCAGCGAGGCAAGCGTGGGCAAGTCTCGCCCAGGGCAGAGCAGCCTCGCGCAAGGCACTTGACTAGATCTGGCCTCTGAGCAGAGCTGGAGCTCTGCCGTCCTGGAGGCACACTCGGCTCGGCCCAAGCAGGGATTGCAGCTGCACGCGACTTGGCTCCCTCGACTCTTCCCAAGGAGGCTCGCTTCCAAGCGGACTGTGCACTTGGCTTCCAGGCAGGGACGCCCCGCGCCTCCTGCAGGTCTTGGCACAGGGGCTGCTTCCCCTGAGCGGAGGCTGTGGGCGGCAGCCCCGACACGCAGGGGCAGGCCCCAACCACCTGCACACGTCTCTGCTGGTTGGGAGAGCACTAGGGAAATGACGTCTGTCAGACACCTTCTGGGCGCTCACGGAGTCAGCCTCCGGGTGTGTGGGGCTGCAGACCACAGCCAGGGGCCCTGGGAAGCCTGGTGCTCTCCGTGCTGTGCTGAGTCTGGGCGGCCAAGCGAGCGCTGGAGGAGCCCTGCACTTGCCATTCCCTTCCCTATGACAGAGCTCTCACGGCTGGAGGGCTTGGCAGCGGGCACCCCACCGGCCCCTAAGCCCTCCGCAAGGACGCCTGGGGACTAGGTGCAAAGGCAAGGCAGGAGTGGAGCTGAGGCCAGGAAGGCGCCAGGAGCGTCTGCCTGTCTCGCGCAGCCTGCTCCTTCCCGGGCAGGAAGCCTAGCAGCGAGGCAAGTCTGGGCAAGGCTCGCCCAGGGCAGAGCAGCCTCACGCCAGCAACTCTGCCAGATTGGGCCTCTGAGCAGAGCTGGAGCTCTGCCGTACTGGAGGCTCACTGGGCTCCGCCCAAGGAGTGATTGCAGACGCACGCAGCTGGGCTGCCTCCTCTTCTCCCGAGGAGGCTCGCTTCCCGCGTGCTGTGCACTAGGCTTCCAGGCGGGGGCGCCCCGCGCCTCCTACAGGTCTTGCCTCAGGGGCTGCTTCCCTGGAGCTGGGGCTGCCGGCGGGAGCCCAGACACGCAGGGGCAGGCCCCACCACCTGCACACGTCTCTGCTGGGGAGCAGAGCGCTAGGG
Source organism: Budorcas taxicolor (assembly GCF_023091745.1). Lineage (NCBI taxonomy): Eukaryota > Metazoa > Chordata > Mammalia > Artiodactyla > Bovidae > Budorcas > Budorcas taxicolor. Next base: position 144,739 of record NW_026292016.1, read on the forward strand.
ACATGACGTCTGTCAGGCACCTTCTGGGCGCCCACGGAGTCAGCCTCCGGGAGTGTGGGGCTGCAGACCACAGCCAGGGGACCTGGGAGCCTTGTGCTCTCCGTGCGGCACTGAGTCTGGGCGGCCAAGCAACCGCTGGTGGAGCCCTGCACTTGCCCTCCCCTCCCCTCTACGAGAGGCCTCACTGCTGGAGGGCTTGGCAGTGTGCAAGCCACCGGCTCCTAAGCCTTCCCCAAGGACGCCCGGGGCCTAGATGCAAAGGCAAGGCAGGAGTGGAGCTGAGGCCAGGAAGGCGCCAGTGGCCTCTCCCAGCATCACACAGCCTGCTCCTTCCTGGGCAGCAAGCCTAGCAGTGAGGCAAGCCTGGGCAAGTCTCGCCCAGGGCAGAGCAGCCTCGCGCAAGGCACTTGACTAGATCTGGCCTCTGAGCAGTGCTGGAGCTCTGCCGTCCTGGAGGCACACTCGGCTCGGCCCAAGCAGGGATTGCAGCTGCACGCGTCTTGGCTCCCTCGACTCTTCCCAAGGAGGCTCGCTTCCAAGCGGACTGTGCACTTGGCTTCCAGGCAGGGACGCCCCGCGCCTCCTGCAGGTCTTGGCACAGGGGCTGCTTCCCCTGAGCTGAGGCTGTGGGCGGCAGCCCAGACACGCAGGGGCAGGCCCCAACCACCTGCACACGTCTCTGCTGGTTGGGAGAGCACTAGGGAAATGACATCTGTCAGGCAGCTTCTGGGCGCTCACGGAGTCAGCCTCCGGGTGTGTGGGGCTGCAGACCACAGCCAGGGGCCCTGGGAAGCCTGGTGCTCTCCGTGCTGTGCTGAGTCTGGGCGGCCAAGCGAGCGCTGGAGGAGCCCTGCACTTGCCATTCCCTTCCCTATGACAGAGCTCTCACGGCTGGAGGGCTTGGCAGCGGGCACCCCACCGGCCCCTAAGCCCTCCGCAAGGACGCCTGGGGACTAGGTGCAAAGGCAAGGCAGGAGTGGAGCTGAGGCCAGGAAGGCGCCAGGAGCGTCTGCCTGTCTCGCGCAGCCTGCTCCTTCCCGGGCAGGAAGCCTAGCAGCGAGGCAAGTCTGGGCAAGGCTCGCCCAGGGCAGAGCAGCCTCACGCCAGCAACTCTGCCAGATCGGGCCTCTGAGCAGAGCTGGAGCTCTGCCGTACTGGAGGCTCACTGGGCTCCGCCCAAGGAGTGATTGCAGACGCACGCAGCTGGGCTGCCTCCTCTTCTCCCGAGGAGGCTCGCTTCCCGCGTGCTGTGCACCAGGCTTCCAGGCGGGGGCGCCCCGCGCCTCCTACAGGTCTTGGCTCAGGGGCTGCTTCCCTGGAGCTGGGGCTGCCGGCGGGAGCCCAGACACGCAGGGGCAGGCCCCACCACCTGCACACGTCTCTGCTGGGGAGCAGAGCGCTAGGGACATGACGTCTGTCAGGCACCTTCTGGGCGCCCACGGAGTCAGCCTCCGGGAGTGTGGGGCTGCAGACCACAGCCAGGGGACCTGGGAGCCTTGTGCTCTCCGTGCGGCGCTGAGTCTGGGCGGCCAAGCAACCGCTGGTGGAGCCCTGCACTTGCCCTCCCCTCCCCTCTACGAGAGGCCTCACTGCTGGAGGGCTTGGCAGTGTGCAAGCCACCGGCTCCTAAGCCTTCCCCAAGGACGCCCGGGGCCTAGATGCAAAGGCAAGGCAGGAGTGGAGCTGAGGCCAGGAAGGCGCCAGTGGCCTCTCCCAGCATCGCACAGCCTGCTCCTTCCTGGGCAGCAAGCCTAGCAGCGAGGCAAGCGTGGGCAAGTCTCGCCCAGGGCAGAGCAGCCTCGCGCAAGGCACTTGACTAGATCTGGCCTCTGAGCAGAGCTGGAGCTCTGCCGTCCTGGAGGCACACTCGGCTCGGCCCAAGCAGGGATTGCAGCTGCACGCGACTTGGCTCCCTCGACTCTTCCCAAGGAGGCTCGCTTCCAAGCGGACTGTGCACTTGGCTTCCAGGCAGGGACGCCCCGCGCCTCCTGCAGGTCTTGGCACAGGGGCTGCTTCCCCTGAGCGGAGGCTGTGGGCGGCAGCCCCGACACGCAGGGGCAGGCCCCAACCACCTGCACACGTCTCTGCTGGTTGGGAGAGCACTAGGGAAATGACGTCTGTCAGACACCTTCTGGGCGCTCACGGAGTCAGCCTCCGGGTGTGTGGGGCTGCAGACCACAGCCAGGGGCCCTGGGAAGCCTGGTGCTCTCCGTGCTGTGCTGAGTCTGGGCGGCCAAGCGAGCGCTGGAGGAGCCCTGCACTTGCCATTCCCTTCCCTATGACAGAGCTCTCACGGCTGGAGGGCTTGGCAGCGGGCACCCCACCGGCCCCTAAGCCCTCCGCAAGGACGCCTGGGGACTAGGTGCAAAGGCAAGGCAGGAGTGGAGCTGAGGCCAGGAAGGCGCCAGGAGCGTCTGCCTGTCTGGCGCAGCCTGCTCCTTCCCGGGCAGGAAGCCTAGCAGCGAGGCAAGTCTGGGCAAGGCTCGCCCAGGGCAGAGCAGCCTCACGCCAGCAACTCTGCCAGATCGGGCCTCTGAGCAGAGCTGGAGCTCTGCCGTACTGGAGGCTCACTGGGCTCCGCCCAAGGAGTGATTGCAGACGCACGCAGCTGGGCTGCCTCCTCTTCTCCCGAGGAGGCTCGCTTCCCGCGTGCTGTGCACTAGGCTTCCAGGCGGGGGCGCCCCGCGCCTCCTACAGGTCTTGGCTCAGGGGCTGCTTCCCTGGAGCTGGGGCTGCCGGCGGGAGCCCAGACACGCAGGGGCAGGCCCCACCACCTGCACACGTCTCTGCTGGGGAGCAGAGCGCTAGGGACATGACGTCTGTCAGGCACCTTCTGGGCGCCCACGGAGTCAGCCTCCGGGAGTGTGGGGCTGCAGACCACAGCCAGGGGACCTGGGAGCCTTGTGCTCTCCGTGCGGCGCTGAGTCTGGGCGGCCAAGCAACCGCTGGTGGAGCCCTGCACTTGCCCTCCCCTCCCCTCTACGAGAGGCCTCACTGCTGGAGGGCTTGGCAGTGTGCAAGCCACCGGCTCCTAAGCCTTCCCCAAGGACGCCCGGGGCCTAGATGCAAAGGCAAGGCAGGAGTGGAGCTGAGGCCAGGAAGGCGCCAGTGGCCTCTCCCAGCATCGCACAGCCTGCTCCTTCCTGGGCAGCAAGCCTAGCAGCGAGGCAAGCGTGGGCAAGTCTCGCCCAGGGCAGAGCAGCCTCGCGCAAGGCACTTGACTAGATCTGGCCTCTGAGCAGAGCTGGAGCTCTGCCGTCCTGGAGGCACACTCGGCTCGGCCCAAGCAGGGATTGCAGCTGCACGCGACTTGGCTCCCTCGACTCTTCCCAAGGAGGCTCGCTTCCAAGCGGACTGTGCACTTGGCTTCCAGGCAGGGACGCCCCGCGCCTCCTGCAGGTCTTGGCACAGGGGCTGCTTCCCCTGAGCGGAGGCTGTGGGCGGCAGCCCCGACACGCAGGGGCAGGCCCCAACCACCTGCACACGTCTCTGCTGGTTGGGAGAGCACTAGGGAAATGACGTCTGTCAGACACCTTCTGGGCGCTCACGGAGTCAGCCTCCGGGTGTGTGGGGCTGCAGACCACAGCCAGGGGCCCTGGGAAGCCTGGTGCTCTCCGTGCTGTGCTGAGTCTGGGCGGCCAAGCGAGCGCTGGAGGAGCCCTGCACTTGCCATTCCCTTCCCTATGACAGAGCTCTCACGGCTGGAGGGCTTGGCAGCGGGCACCCCACCGGCCCCTAAGCCCTCCGCAAGGACGCCTGGGGACTAGGTGCAAAGGCAAGGCAGGAGTGGAGCTGAGGCCAGGAAGGCGCCAGGAGCGTCTGCCTGTCTGGCGCAGCCTGCTCCTTCCCGGGCAGGAAGCCTAGCAGCGAGGCAAGTCTGGGCAAGGCTCGCCCAGGGCAGAGCAGCCTCACGCCAGCAACTCTGCCAGATCGGGCCTCTGAGCAGAGCTGGAGCTCTGCCGTACTGGAGGCTCACTGGGCTCCGCCCAAGGAGTGATTGCAGACGCACGCAGCTGGGCTGCCTCCTCTTCTCCCGAGGAGGCTCGCTTCCCGCGTGCTGTGCACTAGGCTTCCAGGCGGGGGCGCCCCGCGCCTCCTACAGGTCTTGGCTCAGGGGCTGCTTCCCTGGAGCTGGGGCTGCCGGCGGGAGCCCAGACACGCAGGGGCAGGCCCCACCACCTGCACACGTCTCTGCTGGGGAGCAGAGCGCTAGGGACATGACGTCTGTCAGGCACCTTCTGGGCGCCCACGGAGTCAGCCTCCGGGAGTGTGGGGCTGCAGACCACAGCCAGGGGACCTGGGAGCCTTGTGCTCTCCGTGCGGCGCTGAGTCTGGGCGGCCAAGCAACCGCTGGTGGAGCCCTGCACTTGCCCTCCCCTCCCCTCTACGAGAGGCCTCACTGCTGGAGGGCTTGGCAGTGTGCAAGCCACCGGCTCCTAAGCCTTCCCCAAGGACGCCCGGGGCCTAGATGCAAAGGCAAGGCAGGAGTGGAGCTGAGGCCAGGAAGGCGCCAGTGGCCTCTCCCAGCATCACACAGCCTGCTCCTTCCTGGGCAGCAAGCCTAGCAGTGAGGCAAGCCTGGGCAAGTCTCGCATAGGGCAGAGCAGCCTCGCGCAAGGCACTTGACTAGATCTGGCCTCTGAGAAGAGCTGGAGCTCTGCCGTCCTGGAGGCACACTCGGCTCGGCCCAAGCAGGGATTGCAGCTGCACGCGGCTTGGCTCCCTCGACTCTTCCCAAGGAGGCTCGCTTCCAAGCGGACTGTGCACTTGGCTTCCAGGCAGGGACGCCCCGCGCCTCCTGCAGGTCTTGGCACAGGGGCTGCTTCCCCTGAGCTGAGGCTGTGGGCGGCAGCCCAGACACGCAGGGGCAGGCCCCAACCACCTGCACACGTCTCTGCTGGTTGGGAGAGCACTAGGGAAATGACGTCTGTCAGGCAGCTTCTGGGCGCTCACGGAGTCAGCCTCCGGGAGTGTGGGGCTGCAGACCACAGCCAGGGGACCTGGGAGCCTTGTGCTCTCCGTGCGGCGCTGAGTCTGGGCGGCCAAGCAACCGCTGGTGGAGCCCTGCACTTGCCCTCCCCTCCCCTCTACGAGAGGCCTCACTGCTGGAGGGCTTGGCAGTGTGCAAGCCACCGGCTCCTAAGCCTTCCCCAAGGACGCCCGGGGCCTAGATTCAAAGGCAAGGCAGGAGTGGAGCTGAGGCCAGGAAGGCGCCAGTGGCCTCTCCCAGCATCACACAGCCTGCTCCTTCCTGGGCAGCAAGCCTAGCAGTGAGGCAAGCCTGGGCAAGTCTCGCCCAGGGCAGAGCAGCCTCGCGCAAGGCACTTGACTAGATCTGGC